>NC_064630.1:714152802-714456028 GCF_023864275.1 Schistocerca cancellata
GAAGCTGGTCGAATGTACACGTCCTACTGTCGTGAACATCTACTGATGTAGGTAGGAAATTACCTCTAGATGCTAAACGGTCGGACATCCACTAGTCTTCGCAAACGTAGGGTTTCGGAGGCTTGTCTGCTCTGTAAAGTAGTGTATATGGTGATCTGTGACATCTCTGGTGAAAGAGCACAATACTGATCCACACACAGATACGTCGGACCAAACAGTTCATATTGCACTGTTGAAATTGGAGCTCCGCATCAGGCTACCGGTACGCCTTCACATGTTGACCCAAAGACATCGTCAGTTACGATTTCTGTGGGCACGAGACCATCGAGATTAAACCATCGATCAATGGAAACGCGTCGGCTCTGCGGGATTAATCACATTTTTGCTTCGTGAATTCGATGGTCATCTCCACAAACGCCGTCATCGATGTGAACGAAGGCTCGAAACGTGCTTCGCGCTACAGACGCAGGGCGGTTGGAACAGTATTATGCTGTGGGAGACATTCTACTGCCCTATCACGGGTCTTGCGGTAGTGATCGAAGACATACAGACATCTGCGAACCACCTGCATCCGTCAAGTTTGATATCTTCCCTGACGGCAATGTCATCTTGCAACAGTATAGCAGTCCGTGTCTCGGAGCCAGAACCGTGCTACAGTGGTCTGAAGAGCATTATAGATGTTGTCTCGGCGGCCAAAATCACTTGGCGTAAATTCTATGGGATCCATCTAGGTCGCTATCGTGGAACATCACTTAGTACGCACGTCAGCGGCCTGTTATGTACGCGAATTACATCGCTAATTCCACGTACCTCCACAAACCTACCAACAAACTGTAGGACCCCTTATACGCAGAATTAGCGTTGTATTTCGTTCCAAATAAGGACAAACAAGCTATTAAGTTGATGGTCTTACTGTTTTGGCTCATCAGTGTGAATAAGAGTTTATCTGCACCTTCACAATCTAGAAGACCTCTTATATGCTGCAGATATAAACAAAATGTTGGGAGAAGTAGTAGTAGCCATTGAACAGGAAGGAATAGCCCGATACGATGCTATCACTAATCCGGACATAGTAAGGATTTAGGGACTGCCTTTTTAGCAAACGAGGGTGTTATCATGACATACGTTGAAGAATTACTAAGGAGCCTAGAAATTTCTGTCACCGTCAAACGCACACGTATAGCAGGACACATCTATCAGCAGCAATCAACAAGACAACGCAGACTTTTTTAACAGCGAAGTAGACCCGCTTCTTGAGAGGAACTACGACCATTTAGTACTGGCAGGTGATTCAACTGAGTGATGAACCCAAGAGCACAGACCCTTAACTGCAGTAAATCTGTAGAATCGGAACGTATCATTCACGAAATGCTTTTAATTGAGACATGGGAACAAATGCTCTGTACGATCCTTAGTTTTACACATGTTACAAGCCACTCTGCCAGTCGACGAGGCAGAACTGGTGTTTCGGAACAACTGCAAATCCACATCCTACACTTCGAAGTTCGGTCGGCAAATTTTTTCGGCTCAAGTCTTATACATGCACTATGTTATCACGGACACAATGGACATTTCAAGGGAAAAGTACATGGGAACTCAACAATAGCTGTTTTGAAGATGTGGAATGTCGACGAGCCTTTAACTACGCGTGGAGGTAATGCGAAAAGAAGGCCGCACAATACAGCTCAGTAGCAGAATGGTGGCTGAAACATGCCAAACCTGAAATAGCGAGAACCTTTCGATATTATGCTAGACAAAAGTATTCATGGCAAACGAGCGCAACTCAATTTTATTTTACTTGCCTCAGGGACTTACACAAACAAGAGACTACGACAATAGAAACTTGCGTAGCCGATAAAATAATTAAAAGAAAACTTTTGAAACTCATTTGACAAAAATCCCAAGGTTACAAGATAAGGTCCAGGTCGCAGAATAAGCAAGAGCAAGAAGGACCATTTATGTTCCACGTAATCCGTGAAAATAAGGGATGGAAGAGGATAATCATTTCGTACATCGAAAGAAGTGATGGCAACAAGGTCCAGTGGCAAAAAGCAATCAAAACCACAATCCATAAACACCTGAAAGAGCTGCTGGCGGTGAAACACACCGTCGATGTAGTACTGCAAGAATTAGTTTAAAAACTCCACAGAAAATTAAGCGCTGCTGGAGTAGGAAACCTCACGTAGAAAATCGACGAAGCGTAACTTGAATATATCTCGGAGCCCTAAAATAAATAATAGGACCCGATGGCTTCGCTGCAGAATTTTATAATTTTTTTATGATCAATTGAAGCCTAAGTTATTTTGTATGTATAATGAATTACTGCAGCTGAATTTTAATGTCCCCAAAGAGTAAGTGGTCAGCATCGCTGTTTTAATCCCTAAACACCCAGGAAGCAGTTTCATTGACGGTTTCAGACCACTTTCGTTATAAAATAGTGAGTATGAAACCGTGGTACGAATCATTTCCCACACACGTGAGACGCTGATTTATACAGTAATCAGTCGGTACCAAACGAGCGTCTGTGTTAACAGGAAGATTTCAAAATGGTTCAAATGGCTCTGAGCACTATGGGACTTAACATCTGTGGTCATCAGTCCCCTAGAACTTAGAACTACTTAAACCTAACTAACCTAAAGACATCACACACATCCATGCCCGAGGCAGGATTCGAACCTGCGACCGTAGTATTCGCGCGGCTCCGGACTGAGCGCCTGAACCGCTAGACCACCGCGGCCGGCAACAGGAAGATTTCCCATAACTTATGTGATTACGGAGATGTCACTGGCATTGCAGATGCTTGCAAGATCGAGTGTGCTTTAGTATGACTTGATTTTCCAAATGCTTTCGACACAATTAACTACCAATATCTTATAAGCAGCACGTATGCTATAGGATTTCCACTACATTTCACTAACTTTATAAGGAAAGGGATTACAAGAATAATGATTAATGATCGGGAGACTGAAGTAATTAATATAAAGTGCTCGGTGAGACAGGGTAGTCCGCTGTCGACAGCACTGTTAGCTGTCGCCATTGAAACTTAACTTGCCACACTGACGCAACGTTTACGAGGAACAGTTATCAATTGAAACAAGATTGTTAGTAATTCCTATGCAGAAGACGTAGGTTTTCTAGTCACGGACTATAAGGAAGTAGAGGACGCTCTTCAAACCGTTAATGAACGAATGTTAGTGAAAGGAAGTCTAAGCATTATGAAAATGGGATGCGGCTTATTTCTGCGGCATCACGATCAGTTGAGACTACCCTCCAATACTAAATACATAGTTTATGTATAGAAAAACAACATAACGCACACGATCGCTGTTAACTACAGGTATCTTCTTCCGAGGCCACTTCGTCACGCGGGGTTATTCATTTAAAATCAAGTACAATACGAACATGTCACGAGCGTCATATGTGTTTATCACATACAGACACTGGAGGACACAACTGTACAGTTTAACAACACACTTGTTAAACGAAATAGCACCGACCAATCTGCAAGTTGCCATTAATGTGTAACTTATTACCATTGCACTGTTTCACCTCACGACATTTTCAACGGAGATAAGTTACATTAAGTCGAACATCTAAGAATAAGAGGTCGCGAAGGTGAAGACAGATTATAGGAATCTTGCGGGAAAAAAAATACCCAAACACTACTACACTACTACACTACTACAAAAACTAATAATCTGGGAGAATATACACTCCCATATTCTCGGGCGCTAATGACTGTAGCAGTTTTGCGCCCTAAAACCACAAAAAAAAAAAAACTCCCATATTCTGGTACCGAGACGTCAACCACAAAACACGGAACGATTCCAAGCTTCACGCCATACACTTACCGCTGTCCACAATGTGTTTCTTAACAGATGATTAAGAACACCGTTTATTGTGCACCAGAGTTAAAGATGTCAGGACCTTCACTCAACTAAATATGGCAGCCCTCACAAGGACTTCCCAAGATTCCATTACTCATGATGACTTTTAATGACCAGAGTCAATTCCATATCCAAACACAAAACAGAATTCCGTTAACTGGTTGAAGGGACATTCAGACCATTGTTTAATATCCGCCGCTACCAAAATTAGAGAGGAGTTCTGCATGTATATTCTATCCCACCGCCATCTACTCTGAAAAACGAGAACTTATACGAAAAACTATAATAAATTCCAAGATAAAAATATTGCATTTGAATCAGGAACTGAGATGATATTAAAGCAATAACAGAATCAGGAAAGATACCTCTCTTCACTTCCCCAGAGAAAAACGTTTTCTTTATTATTTTCTACCTCTATATCTACATCTACGTGACTAGACCGCTGTTCACAATAAAGTGCCAGGCAGAGGGTTCAATGAACCATCTTCAAGCTGTCTCTCTACCGTGTCACTCTCGAACGGTGCGCGGGTAAAACGAGCACCTACATTTTTCTGTGTGAGACCTGATTGAAAAATGGTTCAAATGGCTCTGAGCACTATGGGACTTAATATCTGAGCTCATCAGTCCCCTAAAATTAGAACTAATTAAACCTAACTAACCTAAGGACATCACACACATCCATGCCCGATACAGGATTCGAACCTGGGACCGTAGCAGCAGCACGGTTCTGGAGAGCCCTGATTTCTATCATTTTATCATCATGATCATTTCTCCCTTTGTAGGTGGGTGCCAACAGAATGTTTTCGCAATCGGAGGAGAAACCTGGTGATTGAAGTTTTATGAGAAGATTCCATCGCAACAAAAACGGCTTTGTCGTAATGATTGCCACTCGATTCACGTATCATGTCTGTGCCACTATCTCCCCTATTTCCCGATATTACAAAACGAGCTTTCCTTGTTTGTACTTTTTCGATGTCATCCGCCAGTCTCACCTGATGCGGATCCCACACCGGACAGGAATACTCCAGAATCGGCCGGACAAGCGTGGTGTGTGACTTATCACGTAATCGAAATGTAAGGGATTTCTTTTAGTACTCGTGTGAATAAATTCACATTTTTCTTTATTCGGGGTCATTTGCCACTTTTCACACCATACAGATATCTTATATAAATCATTTTGCAATTCGTTTTGGCCATCTAATAACTTTGCAAGCATCATCTGCCAACGATGTAATAGGGCTATTGAGATTGTCTCACGTGTCGTTAATACAGATCAGGAACAATAGAGGGCCTGTAACACTTCCTTGGGGAACGCCATATATTACTTCTGTTTTACTCGATGACTTTCCGTCTATTACTATGAACTGTGACATTTCTGGCAGGAAATCACGAATCCAGTCGCAAAAATGGGAATATATTCCATAGGCACGCAATTTGGTTAGAAGACGACTTTGAGGTACGGTGTCGAAAACCTTCTGAAAATCTAAAAATATGGAATCAATTTGACATCTCCTGTCTATAGCACTCATTACTTCATGAGTACAAAGAGCTTGTTGTGTTTCACAAGAAAGATGTTTTCTGAGTCCGTGCCGACTTTGAGTCAATAAATCGTTTTCTTCGACATAATTCACAATGTTCGCACACAGTATATGTTCCAAAACTCTAATGGAAATCGACGTTAGTGATATGGACCTGTAATTCAGTGGATTACTTCTATTTCCCTTTCTGGGTGTTGATGTGACTTGCACAATTTTCCAGTCTTTAGATGCGGAACTTTTTGTGACCGAGCGGTTGTATATAATTACTAAGTGTGGAGCTGTTGTATCAGCATACTCCGAAAGGAAGCTGACTGGTATACAATCTGGACCGGAGGCCTTGCCTTTATTAAGTGATTTAAGCTGCTTTGCTACACCGAGAATATCTACTTCTATGTTTCTCTTCTTGGCAGTTGTTCTTGATTGGAATTCAGGAATATTTACTCCGTCTTCTTTGGTGAAGGAGTTTCGAAAATCCGTCTTTAATAACTCTTCTTTAGTGGCTCTGCCATCAATGATTTTACCGTTGTTATCGCGCAGTGCAAGTATTGATTGCATCTTGCCACTGGTGTGCTTCATGTATGACCAGAATCTCTTTAGGTTTTCTGCCAGATTCCGAGACAGAGTTTCGCTGTGGAAATTATTAAAAGCATCTGGCATTGAAGTACGAGCTATATTTCGAACTTTTGCAAAACATTGGCAATCTTGGGGATTTTGCGCTCTTTTAAATCGGGCATGCTTTCTTCGTTGCTTCGGCAAAACCAATCTGACCCGTTTTGTGTCCCACATGAGATCAGTACCATCACTAATTTATTGAATTGCCGTAGATGCTATCCCTTTGATATCAATCAACATTTTCTCTACGCTTACGTGATCAGATCGGAAGAAGTGGAGACTGTTCTTAAAAAGGCGTTAGATCATTTTTATCGGCATATTAAAATAGATGTACTTCGCATTTCTTTTTGGTGGTTGTAGGTGTTACGGTATTCAGCCTACCAGCTACAGCCTTGTGGTCGCTAATCCCTGTATTTTTCGTGATACTCCCTATTTGTCCAGGATTATTTGTTGCTCAGACGTCAAGTATGCTTTCGCAACCATTTACGCTTCTTGTGGACTCATGAACTAATTGTCAAAATAATTTTATGAGGAGGCATTCATTACAATTTCGGATGTCGTTTTATGCCTGCTGCCTGCTTTAAACGTATAATTTTTCCAGCATATTGAGGGTAGATTGAAGCCAGCACCGACTACAATTGTATTAGTGGGGTACCTATTTGAAATGACACTAAAGTTTTCTTTGAACTGTCCAGCAACTGTATCTTCTGAATCGTAGGGTCGGTAAAGTGCGACAAGACGCACTTACTTAAATCATGCCCAGACAAGAAAGAAAAGTGCACAGTTAATTCTATGTATATCTTTTCTGAGAAAGTACTTGTTCAGTTCGCATATATGTCGAGGACGATGGATACATCATTAGACAAGAGACAGAGAAGTACTAAATAAATAAGGAAAAAAAGGTCTCTACCCTATTTTGGCAGCTAGTGTTTTCAGAGTTAAGAGAATAATTATAAAACACAATCGGATAATCAAAAGATCAGCACAACGTTGAAAATTTTTTAAACAAAAAGCGAAAGCAAACACAGAGAAAACGAACGCTGAGGGAATCTGTGAGCTGAAATATAAATAAAAGTGACTAAACTTGTCTACTATAAGCAGTGATATCCATGGCAGCGACAGAAAACAAAAAAGCCAAAAGAGCGGTAAACTTTCTAACTTCCTACTTTGGAAAGCAACTCAAGCAGTAGGGCCATACATTGACTAAGTGAGGCATTTATATTTCACTGAAGAAGAGTTGCCGTGATGTACTATTGTGAGTAAACAAAAACGAAGTGTCTTCCCTGGTGGAACCATTGAACCCTAAACAACTACGGCCCGCGTGAGATATTTGCGTGGACCGTGCATTTGTGTGTGTCTCATGTAATTCTCAAAGGTACATTTCACTTACTCATTTTGCGTATGTTTGCAGAGGACAACTTAACGTAAGTGGCATCCAAGGGCTTACATGTTCAGTTTTCAGTGAGATATGCTGGGACAAATCAGTTACTGTCTGGAAATGTAGATCT
Source organism: Schistocerca cancellata (assembly GCF_023864275.1). Classification (NCBI taxonomy): domain Eukaryota; kingdom Metazoa; phylum Arthropoda; class Insecta; order Orthoptera; family Acrididae; genus Schistocerca; species Schistocerca cancellata. The sequence goes on from NC_064630.1 coordinate 714,160,348, forward strand.
ATAACCTTTCCATCTGTTGGGAACGACAGTGTCCGCTGTCTTTATGTATCTTCCGTGCCACATGTTGATAACTACGAAAATATATTCCCAATACTGAGACAAATGTGAAAATTTAACTGTGGTCAAACAAAATCTCGAGACCTACAACATGCAATGCTTAAGTTTCAATGTATTTTATTAATACAGTTCCATTCGTCAGCCAATAACCATTGTATTACGGGAAACACTGTACATAGAGGCAGGTTCAGAAAAGAAGGCTTGCAATGGATGGGCAATTTTCAGATGAGAAGATCTGATGATTCGTGGTTTGTACTCTGATAGTTCTGACGATCGAAAAGAAGAGAAAGTACCGACAGGTTTGAAGAGTTTGATCGAACAGAGATGCCGACTTCAAAATACATTTCCATAGTCTATCAGTGTTCGATTGTTACGTGGAACGTAGCTCCGACTAACGCCACATAACCAAGTACAACAGTTTTATGAAACCGTTACACAATTAGTAGTAGTACTCTTGTAGCGTACCAAAGTTTCCATTTTTAGCTTCAGATGAGTACTATGGACACCTGCCCGACTTTTGGTGGGTACGTGTACTATACCACTGGATGTAACCATTCGTCTGCGTTAAGTTTTATTTTACTATAAAACTGTTTGTGGGTATTTCGAAATACATTACTTCTTTCTAAGAGTGAAGGTAACTACGGAGCGCTAAAGACTACGGGAACCGTACAGAGGATATGATGACATATCTCATTAAAAGACGATTTTTCCCATTCTGATATGAGGCCAGATGTGTGGAAGATCTTTTAATATTAATACACACGCCATTGTACGGAAATGGTACATATGTAGAGTTGCAAACAAAAATGATAAACAAACACTGAGCATTGAGAATGCTATGCTTCGTAAACATTATTAAAATTAAGTTTGTTTCGGCAAGTTTTTACACCATAACATACAATAAGTGAGAAACTAATTACGCTAAATCTCTGCCTGGAGGGAGAGATTGCAGAAATCTGTGATGACACACTTTCGACCACTTTTCTGCTTAAAGATGTACCATACTGGTTGCCATCGAATTTATTAAGATAATCTTTGTATTTTCCTTTCATTAGTGCGTTGTTTGGGCTGTGCAGTCATGATAAAATGTTTTTAATCAATAACAACAAAATTTGTATTTAAATGAGTAGATTTGTAGGCCACTCATTACGTTTATTAGCTTTTAAGGACTTGCGCAGTGCTAAGACGCTAACCCGCGACAGTGAGTTTTGATGGATAATACTACGCAAGTGCCTTTTAAATTCCCTTAAATAAGTAATTTTATTTTCTGTTTTAACTGTGTTGTGTACAGTAAAGTGAAATTGTGTTTTGCACATAGTGACTTACTTGTAGTTTACTTCATTGTCGAGTCACACTTATGTGACCACTTGTCAGAAGACGGAGTATCGAACTTTTGCAGCGCCAGATGTGCAGGAAGAAAATTAGTAAAGTTCTGGAATGTACCAAAAAGCATGTGGAACATCGACGACTCCAGTGCCGTGACCAGCTACGCTAAGTTTCTCGGTTGAGGATCCATGGTTCTCGTTTGGCCCAGTGGGGTGGTCAGCGGGGTACGGTATACACATCCTGCTGATCTTCGAATCACATCCGTACACTGCGGGTTGTGTGACACGTTGCATTGTAATGTTAGTAGATCTCATCATACGGAGGAAAAACAAAATGCATGTAGAGATGGACATGGTTCCCAAGGAAGACGCACAATGGCGTTCATCCCTTGTGCCTTCACGAATGACGAGATCACTCTGATAATGCCATGAAAACATCCCCTGCACCATTATGCTCGCTCCTGCTTGCAGGATGTTTGCTTAAATCTGGTTTTGCAGGATAGAGCGGGTCAGGTGATAGTTGTGGAAGGCGGCCGTAATCAGTTACTGTCAGTTGCACAAAACACAAACTTTTATTTTCCTGAGAACCACTAAATTCCACATTGCCAGAAAAGGATAAAAAAACAATATGGCTGAAGGCCTAGTTGAGAAAACTTGAGTACCTCCTGGTCTGAACGCCCAAAACCACACCAAAAACAATAATGGCTGAAGGCCTGAACACAAGTTATAAAAACTGCTTTAAAAAATAAACGTGGCTGAAGGCCTCATTTAAAAAAAATTCACGTAAATACTCGGCTGAAGGCCACACACAAGATATTGAACAACTCAGGGCTTAAGACCTGAATAACATCAATTTCAGATAGAACAAACTTTCAAAATTTTGTTTTTAAACAAATCAATCTTCAAAGCCTTATTTTTAAATTAAAACAAAATAAATTAATAGACGGTTGAAGGCCTCACACAGTACTAAAATGAAAATCACAATCTAAAATCAACGGAACAGTGGTGCTCAGAAGTGTTCCAAGGGTCTGCGTGCGGAGATAGCTCTAATGTAAGGTGTGTTAGACAGGTAGCCAACAGTAAGGTTAAATAATCTGATGGTAACCAGACCCAGGGACGGCTGAAGGCCTGACCAACAACCTAATCAATTCCCTTCCGCCCTACCAACGGCACGACAACGGAAAGTATCAGCCGAGGACAAAGATAACAGCTGCACTATGTCTTCAAAATTGGCAACTAAAAACAGACAAGGCACAATAACCGCTCTAAGAAAAAAATAAACAAACAACTAAAAGGCTGTCGAATTACACACGCCCTGCCGTACAGCATGAACACAGCGAGGAAAAACACACTGCCCGCAAACTACGCTAATGATCAGGGCAGGTAACTGGGGCGTTAACGGCTACAAGTCAGAAAATACCTCTGGTGCACTTCACTGATGAGTAATAACCAATTTAATAGTTAAAGACCATAGAGCAAGACGGGTGCAAAATTTCGCTCCAACACACCATTCGTTGTTGCTAGCAAAAATGGTCCAGGAAGCAGCAACTGGCAATAAACGAAGAGATGTCACAGCGGTTTCGGTTTCATAACAGGTTAACCGATCACTCATCTTGAGTGTGCAGGTTCGGTGGACAACGAACTTCGTAGCTCCCGCAGCTAGCGCCTCCAAATCCGACCGCGGGTGCACACCACCAGTGGTCCTGGCCTGACCTTGTACCGCGAAGACTTCCTCGCTGTTCTGTCCCAGCCAACCGACTACCACACACACCACTACACGGAAATCTAGCGGTCACACAAAAGATGGTTCAGCTGTACTAGTATCGGAGAGCGCTGCTACTGCCACTGATGGAGGCAAGTCAGCAACTGGTTATGATAGCAACTCTGGGAGAAATAACACGCCACCCGATTGTGACAAAATGCCAAAAAACAAACGGCATCAATGTGAGCCGGGCATGACTCATTTGCCTTCAGACTTTTCATGCTACACACGGCAACGACCATCTGTGCGATGGAGTATAAAACTTGATTCAGCTGGAAAGGTCATCTGTCGCCACCCAGTGGATGATTAGTTGAGACAATGATGTGTATTTTCCACCCTCCGTCGCCGATGAACACCAGTCAGCATGGGTGCACGAAAGAGGCGCCTGCTATGGAGGCCCAAACACACTAACGTTCGCTGAATGGTCGTTGAGGAGACAATTTTGCTAATCCCTTGGTTAATATGGGCTATCAGTTGCTCAAAAGTTGCATGCCTGTTCGCCCGTATACATCTCACATCCATTTCAAATTCCTGTCATCTGTGGCCCATGGTGCTGCACAGTTACCTTGTGGCTGGTTTTGGATTGCGTAATTTTGCCATGTACAGTGCACTTTAACCATGGTGGTACGTTAACACTTTACAAACTTAGTAGTTTTGGAATTTCCTCCTTGCTTGGGCCGAAAGTGGATTACCATGTCCTCCTCGACGTCAGATAAATCTCTCCTTTTCTGCAGAGCGACAACAACTGCACTGAAACTTCCTCGTAGATTAAGACTGTGTGTCGGATCGAGACTCGAACTCGGGGCCCAAAATCGAGTCTCGGTCCAGCACACAGTTTTAATCTGACAGGATGTTTCATATCAGCACACACTGACTGCAGAGTGATAATTCAGTTCAGGAAGTAAACCCCAGGCCGTAGCAATGCCATGCCTCTGTAATATCCTTTCTTCCAGGGGTGCTAGCCTTGCTAGTTTCGCTTGAAAGATTCTGTGAAGTTGTGGTTGTTCTTTAGGTATTGGTTTTTATGCATTATCAAAAGCTGAAGTTAATATTATTGTGCCTGCTTCACAACTGGAAAATTATATACGTCAGTGACTCAGTTGTGGTGCTTCTCGCAGATAATCTGGCGAACACGGTGATTTTATACTGAAAGGCGCCAACATTCGATCGTAGGAGTGTGTCACACCTAAGGTAATGTGTGGTACTTCTCGTTCTTGGGGCTTTAAACATGTGGCCCAATATACATTCTACGTATCAGATGTATGACTGTATTTGTCATTGAATTTGTATTTTGTTAATTATGTTTACTTTTGTGCAAATAGAATACTAAGGAGATTCTCGCGATTTCGTTAAGCGAGGAACGAAAAGCTTTACTGAACGCAGTTTACTCTTATACTATTCGATATTGGAAATATCGATTACTTTAATTGTTGCAAAGGAAGAACTGCCAATCACGAGAATTCATTTACATTTATTTTTACTTGTCTAAATTAGTGAGTATTGAGATTTTTATTACAACTCTGGACCGTTATCATTTAGAACAATGGCGCTGACCTCTGCACCAATGTTCCCCTATAAAGTATGCACAAAGAAATTAATTTTACCACTTCATGAATATAGCATCTGGTGCATATAAAGTTTTACAACACTTTTAAGTAACATTTTATTACATTTAGACTAAATATGACATGAAGCTAACGCGTTTTCGTGCCTCGTCACAAAATGGCTTGTTGAATGAATGAGAATAGCCTGTGTTGTCCTATTGTGGGCAAAGGCCTCCTGCATGTAGGGATAGCTGCTTTTAAACTCTCACGCGGTGAGCTAGTCCATGGAAGAGGGTACCGCACTTAATTCTCACAACAAATTGAATTACACTTGATCACTTAGTTATAGTTCTATTTCTTTCCACTCCTTTCTGTTTCTGGATATGCTGGTCCACTGTCTTCCTTCTAGTTTTCTGAATAAGTCCGACCATTTGCCTCTTGGTCTTCCTAGCAGTCTCTTGCCGATGTAGGGGTCCTATGTGATAGATCGTGCTGTCAATCTGTCGTCTTACAGACTCGTCACCTGGCCGCCCCATTTGCACTTGGTCTTCATAGCCTGTTGTGGCATGTCTATTGTTGCAGACACCTTGTATATGGAAGTGTTTGATATTCTGTCTTTCAGAGAGATGCCTAAGATCTTCCTCTGAATTTTCCTTCGGCATACCCGTAGAGTGTTTCTCTCTTTGGCTTTGAAAGCCCATGTCTGATATCGATATAACAACAATGGAAAAACGCAGCTTTCGAGTGCCTCCATTTTGAGGCTCGTATGCAGGGATCTGTCTAGCAATATGAACTTTAAGGCCCAGAAGGCTTTCCAGGCTAAGGAAACTCTTCGTTTTATATATTTTTCCATTTTGTTGTTAAAGGAAGTTATTTGGCCTAGATATATATATTGTGATGCATACATTAGTTCCGTTCTTTCAAAAATATATTGGGGTTTCTAATACATTGGTTATTACTTGGGTTTTAGATTTGTTCATTGTGAGTGTGAGTCCTGCCATCTTGCTTTGTGTGTTAAGTTTCTGGAGCATTGACTGCAGTTCCCTTGCAGTTTTGGCGAAGAGGTCTACGTCGTCAGCGAACCTCAAGTTTGTTATTCTCTTGCCGTTGAGGCATATTCCGTCTGTCTTATGCGATATTAGTTTCCTGAATATGTCCTCCAGAATGCAGGTAAATAGTTTTGGGGAGATGCGATCCCCTTCTCTAACTCCTCTTGCCACACGGAAAGGTTGGCCTGTCTTTTGGGTTTTAGCTCTAGCGAAGCAGTTGTTTTGAATATTTCTTAGTAATTGGATGTATTTTGCTTCTCCTCCTTGATTTCTTAGCGCTAGAAGTATGTTTAGGTGTTCGATGGTATCGAATGCTTTGCTGTAAACAAAAAAAGCAAGGTATATTTTGAGGTGCGGTCTTCCGATTTTTCTATTATCTGATTAATGGTTTGAATATGGTCCACTGTGCTAAATCCTTTACGGAATCTTGCTTGTTCCGAGGGTTCGATTTGGTCTAGTGTTTTTGTTAATTGCCTTGTTAGTATTTTGGTGAACAGTTTATATACGAGGGCAGTTCAATAAGTAATGCAACACTTTTTTTCTGAAACAGGGGTTGTTTTATTCAGCATTGAAATACACCAGGTTATTCCCCAATCTTTTAGCTACACAACACTATTTTTCAACGTAATCTCCATTCAATGCTACGGCCTTACGCCACCTTGAAATGAGGGCCTGTATGCCTGCACGGTACCATTCCACTGGTCGATGTCAGAGCCAATGTCGTACTGCATCAATAACTTCTTCATCATCTGCGTAGTGCCTCCCACGGATTGCGTCCTTCATTGGGCCAAACATATGGAAATCCGACGGTGCCGGATCGGGGCTGTAGGGTGCATGGGGAAGAACAGTCCACTGAAGTTTTGTGAGCTCCTCTCGGGTGCGAAGGCTTGTGTGAGGTCTAGCGTTGTCATGAAGAAGGAGAAGTTCGTTCAGATTTTTGTGCCTACGAACACGCTGAAGTCGTTTCTTCAATTTCTGAAGAGTAGCACAATACACTTCAGAGTTGATCGTTTGACCATGGGGAAGGACATCGAACAGAATAACCCCTTCAGCGTCCCAGAAGACTGTAACCATGACTTTACCGGCTGAGGGTATGGCTTTAAACTTTTTCTTGGTAGGGGAGTGGGTGTGGCGCCACTCCATTGATTGCCGTTTTGTTTCAGGTTCGAAGTGATGATCCCATGTTTCATCGCCTGTAACAATCTTTGACAAGAAATTGTCACCCTCAGCCACATGACGAGCAAGCAATTCCGCACAGATGGTTCTCCTTTGCTCTTTATGGTGTTCGGTTAGACAACGAGGGACCCAGCGGGAACAAACCTTTGAATATCCCAACTGGTGAACAACTGTGACAGCACTACCAACAGAGATGTCAAGTTGAGCACTGAGTTGTTTGATGGTGATCCGTCCATCATCTCGAACGAGTGTGTTCGCACGCTCCGCCGTTGCAGGAGTCACAGATGTGCAAGGCCGGCCCGCACGCGGGAGATCAGACAGTCTTGCTTGACCTTGCGGCAATGATGACACACGCTTTGCCCAACGACTCACCGTGCTTTTGTCCACTGCCAGATCACCGTAGACATTCTGCAAGCACCTATGAATATCTGAGATGCCCTGGTTTTCCGCCAAAAGAAACTCGATCACTGCCCGTTGTTTGCAACGGACATCCGTTACAGACGCCATTTTAACAGCTCCGTACAGCGCTGCCACCTGTCGGAAGTCAATGAAACTATACGAGACGAAGCGGGAACGTTTGAAAATATTCCACAAGAAATTTCCGGTTTTTTCAACCAAAATTGGCCGAGAAAAAAAAAGTGTTGCATTACTTATTGAACTGCCCTCGTAGATTAGACATCAGGCTTATGAGTCTATAATTGTTCATGTCATCTTTCGTTCCTTTTTTGTGCAAAAGTACTATCGCACTTGTTTTCTACTGGTCAGGAATGTCTTCGGTTTGTATGATTTTGTTGAACACTTCTGATTGGTGTTACGAGATCTTGGGCTTCTTTTAAGAGCTGATTGTATTATGTTTTCTTCTCCAGGTGACTTTCCATTTTTAATTCAGTAATGGTTGTTCTAACCTCGCTATGTATTATGGCGGGCATGGTTTCAGTTCTGTTTGGGTCTAGATCGACAGGGTTGCGGTCTGTGGCTTTGTTTGGTAGAGAACTTGTGTATATTGCTTTGTAGAATTCCGTTGCTGATTTGATTATATCCTCTCTTGTGTTTAGATGTTCTCCTGCCTGATTCTTCGTTCATAGTATCCATTGTTTCCCGCCCCAGGCGCTTATCCTCGCTTTTCTAATTGATTTGTTTGTTTCTAGTACTTGTCTCGTTGTTGCTGATCGATGTTAGCGAGTACCTTTCCGTATTTCCCTTTTCGTTATTTGGTCTAGTTTTGAGTATTCTTCTTTATTCCTGTCTGAAATATCTCTAGTTTTTAACATTATTGATCTGTGGTCGATTAGCTGTATGGCACTCTCACTTAATATGCTTCGACTTTTCTTTATTTGCTCGCCCTTACTTGTGCCCTTGTGAGCTTGTTATATGCATTTTTCTAGTGCTTTATACAATTCTGGAGTGATTTTTTTTGTATTGATGTTTGATTCTTCTAGTTGCTTCTGTAGTTCTTGTTTAAATTTCTCTCTGTTCAGTTTTTCAATTTCTGGTGTGCTTGCTTTGCCTACGTTTCTTTGTTTCTTTGCAATTTTTATTTTTACCCTCACGATCCTATGGTTTGTGCTAAATTTTAATTGAGAGATTACTTGGATGTTCTTTATTATATTTTGTTTGTCTGTTAGAGTATAATGTATTTCGTTTTTCGTCTTGCGGTCTGGCTAGTGCCAAGTCCATCTTTGGGTTTGGTTTTTCCTGAAGAAGGTGTTGGTTATTTTCAGATTGTGTTGCTTTTTGCACTACGAAAAAACAAAACGGAAGAGAGAGATATTTTTGCAAAGAAACAGAGATTGCAATTACATTCGCAGATCATATTAATTCATTACAGAGAAGAGATAATATTCATGTTTCGTTGCGAGTTCCGTTCTGGTATATTTGCGAAGTTATTTAATAGCATTTTTATTACGTTATGTAACGTACCGTCACAAAGTTCAGGAAGTAGAAGACGAGGTACTATCGGAAGTAAAGCTGTAAGGATGGTTCGTGAGTCGTGCTTGGGTCGCTCAGTCAGTAGACCATTTGCGCGCGAAAGGCAAAGTTGCCGAGTTCGATTGTCAGTCCAACACACAGTTTTAATCTCTCAAGAAGTTTCACATCAACGCACACTACGCTGAAAAGTGAAAATTTCATTCTAACAACTCCACTGTCTTTCTGAATCTGCTCGGGACGCTTTATACACCCTGCCGTGCAGTGCTGCTACCCGCCGTCTGTGAATAGTTATCGCACGTTGACGTCGGAAAATGGCGGCTGTCACGTTCACGTGACTAGACCATGTATGTTATTTAAGTGAAAAAATATTTAATATTGAATCACAGATCTTAGGGAACTTGCGGCACAATGATTACCGAAGCCTGCGTGAGAGTCAAACATCTGATTCGTATTCTCCATTGCGCGAACGATCTGATTACGTAACACCTGCACAAACAGGAACGCATTGCTTCACCTCGCATTCCGGTATTTTCAGCACCGTTGCCTCACGGCGCATTAGTGAATGAAAAGGTCGCCGTATGGCATTCCAGTGCGTGCAATGTGAAACACAGGCTATTAAAATTATAATGAGACCTCGTGGACGCATTACTCCTCGTTTGAGCGCCACAGCTGCATAATGGAAGGGTTTTGAACTTAAAGCCTGCATTAGCGCCGCGCAAAACAAAACACTCGCGGCACGTGTTACCGTATCGCAAATGACAGGCCCCGGTTAAAAGCGTAGCGTACGGTTCTCGTTTGCGGACAATTTATGAAGTTCCCGGGTATATAATGGGTCCCACAATTTCTGCTCTTAAGCAGGGTGATTGTGTTTGTGGTACGAAATGTCTGGCACATGGTGGTCAAACAATACTGAAAAGTTTGCATCATTTTAGAGTGATGTCGATGCTGAATAATGTATCCTAGCTTTCCTGCAGTATCGGTATAAACTACAGGTAAGGTCTCCGAGAAGGATGAGGCTGAAACTCATGAAAAGTAGTTCACTTACCGATGTATTATTAACCTTGCATATGACGCTTCAAAACAATTATCTGAATTCACTACGAACATTTTTGCGGCTAACTCCTTGCATAAAATTATTTAGGTCTACTTGTCACCTCAAACTCACATAAAATTCCAAGGTTTCGATGAAATTCACAGTCAGGGACTAAAACTGACGGAAATCAGATTTTGTGAAAACAACTTCAGTAAAGATACTGGCTATGCACTTAGCAATGCACTTGACAAGGAAAAAACACATACGTATACTTCTCGTAGTTCACCGCCTGATGCAATAGATTGCGCCGCAATCAACGCTAGATGGAGAACGCAAGCTAAACCTACGGACGTAGATCGTGCAAGCTTTCATGACGTAATCCAGCAAATCTGATGCCGTTCTGGGGGTATAGATGAGGGAATTTTGCCAGCTCACGCCAGTCAGCTTTAGTCCCTACCGAAGACGATGGTGGATATCTTCGAAAGCTTGGAACTTATTCGAATTTGACGCGGCAAGTGAACCGAGAAAATAGTATGCAGTTATCTGAATTATTCTTTTCTTCACCTAAATGTCCAGTATTCCGATTTTACAGTGTATGCATTTGCTTTACTACAACTGCATATTAATTATCTATTTATAGACTGTTTTTAAATGTTACAATTGCCACTATGACCACCGATTACATTGAAATTACAATGAAATCAATACCATTAACTGCTGCTGGGCGATGATATACATCAACGGGGACAGTTGAAAACGTGTGCTCCGACCGAGATTCGAATCCGGGATCTCCGGCTTGCATGGCAGACGCTCTATGCATCTGAGCCACCGAGGGCACAGAGGACAGTGCGACTGCAGGGATTTATCGCCGTCACGCTCCCCGTGAGACCCACATTCTCAACTTATAGTCCACACACTACACTCCTAGTGCCCCTGCCATTACACCCATTACTTGCGGTAGACAATCCACCGAGTCCCGTAAGAGTTCAGGCATGTCCGAAAGAACAGATGCCATCTTCATACCGATTACATTAGCCAGTTACACTACGTTTATAGACAAATTAATTTCTACTTGGGAATAACTGTGTAATAATTTTTGGTATGTCGGTGAGGCAGCTTGGAAAAAAGGATGTTACTCACAAGTGGTAATGCAAAACCCACATGGCTGGCTCTCCTTTCCACAAGATAAATTCTCCTAGTGAGAAAAAGGACTGCAGATCCTAATGGGATCACTCGTCTGCTATCCCTGATGACACTTCTTTTGTTTCTCCTACACTTGAGCCTCTGCATGGAGATATCTGGTGGATATTTCTGCCGGCTGTCTCCAATAGCTGTTGTTCTGATTACAGGATATTAGACACTTCCCCCAGCCACCCGAAGTAGTCACCCACACAACCACTCTCTGCTGCAGATGTTTTCTCTCGCTCGCATAACATCAGAGCCTCATATTATCTGATGTCATTCTTGAGGAGCTCGAGATCCGGCAATGCCCTAAGTCACTGTAGTAAAATATGGGTAACCATTTTTCCTTTTAGCTCTGATTTATTAAACTGTAACACCAGGCAAATCGAACCCCTGGAGGGAAGGATACATTTTCGAGGAAAGTTATTAAGAAAATTTAGAGAAGCGGCATTTGAAGCTGACTGTGGAACGATTCTGATGCCTCTAAACACATAGCGCGTAAGGGTCTCGAAGATAAGATACGAAGGCATAAATACAGTGGTGTTCAACTCGTTCTATTTGCGAGTGGAACAGGAAAGAAAATGACTAGTAATGGTACTGGGTACCCTCTGCCACGCACCGTAACGTGGATTGTGGAGTATCGAAGTGGATGTAGATGTAGGTTGTTACACATTCTTCTACGAATAAGTGTTCTGTTAATTAAGCAGAATAATTTGATGACAACATTAAATGTTTCCTACTAAATAGACAAATATATAAATTTTCTGGCAAACTTCGTTAAACTCTTATGATAGATATCAAACCACCAGTTACAACCCTAGCAGTTTATTCTCTAAATTTCTTCGGCTTATGATATCGACCCTACTTCATAAGTGTAACAAACGTTGGGAAAAACTGCAGTACAAGTCATACTATTTTTATGTATGTTGTTTCCTTTACAAGTGCACTTTACTGAGTCACGGTATTTGATTTTTGATTAAAAGAATGGGTTTGGAGCAGATCGATATTTGACATACAGTATTTATTAGCAACTTTTGAGGTGGTGGTAAAACTCGGTGCAAGTAGTTTGATGATATGTTTTGGAGTAACTACGTTAGTTGTGATAGATGAGAAAGAGAGAACTAATGTTCATGAAAACACTTAGACGTCGGCCTGTTGCACTCTACTGGTAAAATGGAGTAATCTAACAATTTCAGTATGATTTCAAAAATGGTTCAAATAGCTCTGAGCACTGTGGGACTTACCATCTGAGGTCATCAGTCCCCTAGAACTTAGATCTATTTAAACCCAACTAACCTAACGACATAACACACATCCATGCCCGAGGCAGGAGTCGAACCTACGACCGTAGCGGTCGCGCGGTTCCAGACTGAAGCGCCTAGAACCACTCGGCCACAGGGACCGGCTCTGTATCATTTGATAATGTTTTTCCTCGCCTAATCTATACAGTAATTCAGCTGGAAACGCATGCTGTAAGTCTCAACTTAATATCGTGAAATATCTTTCAGTTTCTTCACTTGCGCGTTTGATAAATTCTTCAAGGGCTACAACCATTTCCTTTGCTTGAAGAAGGTTGGGCACACATTACTCTTTCAGTGCATTTGTACTTACTCGAATGCATTCCCAAATGATTGAATGCCGTAATTTAGTAGAAAGTGATTCTGTACACAGCCACTTAGCATGTCTCTCTGAAAGGAATAGAAGGAGGGGTTTGAGACTTCTACAAATTGCATTGCTTACACAGGGCATCCCAACAGAAATATTCAATATTCAGGGATATGATTGGAATGATCTTCCAAAGCAAAAACTCCAGTAATCATGGCGCCTAAAACGCATACTATGAGAGTTGTGAGCGCTTCCTCGCCTGTGATACCCTGAAACAAATCTCTTGCGCTACGATCTCTTTACTTTCCTCATTTTGGCAGGTGACAATATAGATCAAAACAAGAAAATCTACCTAGTAAACAATGTCTCCAAAACGCATAAGTTAAGAGTTTTGAGCACTTGATCAGTAGAAGAGATGTGCTCCACATTAGCGAAGGTGAGCAAGTGCTCATAGGCCTTAGGCTATGCTCCTAAGAGCCCAAGTGTACTCAACAGTTTTTCTTTTTGGTCCGTAGTAATCAAAGTGCTTGTTGTACAATAAAGTTATTTCATAGTATAGAACATGAATAAATAGGCAAAGCTCTCAATGTACGACTTTTATGGCCCATTTTTAAATCTGTTTTGCTTGGACCAATCGTGCTATGTTATCCCTGAATATTGTCCATTCTTCCAAGTACACTCTGTAGGTATTTAAAGACGATTTCTCGACAGGACTCCGTTTTGTTGTCAAAGCCACAGCTTCTCTATGAACTTTCTTATTGTTCCATTATTGTCGACGGAAATTATACTGGGAGTAGACTTTTTGAATGAATACAAAGCAATCTTAAGCTTTCACGATGCTGAAATAAGTTTAGAGAAAGAAGGTAAGTCAGTAGCTTTGAAATTTGAAGACTGGCTCTCAAACCGTGATGAGGAAACTAATCGGCTTTACCTTCTGTTAGACAACAGTTCGGAATTTTCTACGGAACTAGACACTAACAATCACTCTGCAAGTACTGACAGGGATGACATCGACGGCATATTTGAAATTAATGAGTTAATTCAGAATAAAATTCAAACTATTGAGAATTGTAATGACACTGATAGGCAGGACCTTTTTGAGATTTTACAAGCACATTCCACAGTTTTTACTCACAAAACAGGAACAATCAAGGGATTTCAATACCAATTTCGTGTTCGTGAGCATACTAAATTTTGTGTTAGACCATACGTAATTCCAGCACATTATAGGGATCGTGTTAGAACGGAAATACAATCTATGCTTGACGAGGGCATAATTGAGCCTGCAGTAAGCTCATACAACAATCCGTTACATGTTGTTGAGAAGAAAAATGGATCGATCAGGCTTGTCTTAGATTCGAGACAAATCAATACTATCATTATTCCTGAAACAGACAGGCCGCAGACGATGGAAGAACTTCTTCAAAATTTTAATGGTGTAAAAGTGTTGTCTTCCATTGATCTCAGATCCAGCTTTTATCAGATCGAACTTCATCCAGAATGCAGAAAATACACAACTTTCCTTTGTTTCGGCGTTTGTTATCAATTTCGGAAACTTCCTTTTGGTTTGAACATTTCTTCGGCAGCATTCATTCGCGGGTTAAATTCCATATTACCTGAGTTCTTAAATCGTCACATCACCTTATATGTGGACGATATTCTAATAGCAGAAGCTTCATGGGAACAACATAACCGCATCCTCAACAGTTTGTTACGTATTTTTGCAGAATCTGGAATTACAGTTAACTTGGAAAAGTCTGAATTCGGTAGGTCAAAGGTGAAGTTTTTGGGACATATTATTTCTTCTGAAGGCATTCAGCCGGATCCTGAAAAGTTAGAAGCAGTCAGAGCCATTCCAGTTCCATCCACAAAAAGACAAGTCCGCAGTTTTCTAGGCCTCGTAAATTTTTACCGTCGTTTTCTGAATATGCAAATTCTAGTTACACCAAAACTTTGTTCTCTCACTGGAAAAAATACTATTTGGAACTGGAACGAACAAGCACAGTTGGAATTCAATTCTTTAAAGAAGCGTTACTTCACTCGCCAATACTAGCTCATCCAGATCTGTCACAAGATTTCTGCCTTAGCACGGATTCTTCTAAAGTCGGTCTTGGTGCCCACTTATTTCAAGAAGCCATAGAAAATGACACTACTGTTCAGAAAACCATTGCTTTTGCTAGCCGAGTGCTAACAAAATCTGAAAAAAATTATTCCGTTACTGAATTAGAAGCTTTAGCTATCGTTTGGGCATTTAACAAATTCCGTTTCTTTCTTTCTGGTAAGCACGTAAAAGTATACAGTGATCATCGTGCATTACAATTTCTTATGTCTTCAAAATTAAATCATGACAGGTTAAAACGTTGGACATTGTTTCTGCAAGAATTCCACTTCACAATAGTCTACATTCCCGGCAAGGAGAACATTGTTGCGGACGCACTGTCACGCGCACCAGCTGGGCTTGAGAAAAGTAACACAGAAGGCAACCTCGAGAAAAATTTCAGTATTCTTTACATTCAGAAAGTCGCCTTTGAAAACTTCATCACCACATCTTTAAAGGACATTGCTCATGAACAAGATAAAGATCCGATTTGGAAAGACATCAAAAGTAAATGGCATGAAAAGACACACACTCCGATTCGGCATTATTACCTGGTTAGAAACAACATACTCTTCAAACGCTGCACTGTTGATGACAAGCTATGGGTACTTTGCATTCCAGACGATTTTGTTAATAAGCTCATTTGGTATATTCATTTCAGCTACGCACATTTTGGTCCACGAAAATGTTATCATATTCTTCGAACGACTTGCTATTTTAACAATATGGAAAAGAGAATTCGAAGAGTCTTATCTATTTGTAAACTTTGTCAAAAGGCGAAACCATCTACTATCTCACATCGTGCTCCGTTGTTTCCTATTATTCCTTCTAAATTAAAAGAATTTGCTGCTGTTGATCTCTTGGGACCCCTTGTCAGAACATCGAATGGATTTTCGTACGTTCTAGTCGCTGTTGAACTTACTTCAAAATTTGTTTCTTTCACACCGTTACGTAATGCCACTGGACGGTCTGTATCCAACGCCTTTGTTAAAAATTTATTACGTGAAGTTGGACACGTCAGTAAAGTCATTTCAGATAATGGACCACAATTCAGATCTGCTGTTTGGTCACGCATGCTTCGGAATCATAAAATCAAACCTGTTTTTATTTCATTGTACTCAGCACATTGTAACCCGTCTGAACGGATTATGAAAGAAATCAATAAGCTTTGCAGACTTTATTGTCACAGAAAGCATCAGCATTGGGACAGATATTTACACTTATTTCAAAACGTGCTGAATGAAATGCCTCATGACTCCACTGCTTTACCACCTACACTTGTACTGAAGAATGAAGAACCACCGAACAGAATCAGAGAGCTTGTACCTTTCCCGAATACACGTAAACTTCGACACAAAGACATAATTGATTTGGCTCTTAAAAATATAAAATCTGCAGCAGACAAAAGGAGAAAACTACACAGTAAAGCAAATGCAAAGAAATTATATATTGGTCAGAAAGTTCTCATTAAAGCTCATTCATTGTCACATAGGAAGAAACACTTGAGTCACAAATTCTTTCTAGTTTACAATGGACCTTACATAATCCGACGTATACCACATGATAATTGCGTTGAAGTTGAAACTCTGCGTACTAGGAAGAGTAAAGTTTTACACCACATTTCACATGTAAAACCGTTTATTGAAAGATAATCTGCTTTTTAACTTCGTCTTTGCCATAATACGTTTCACTTCACGTTACTAGTATGCTTTAGAAACTGTTACCATGCAACAATGTTTAAAGTTAAATATCCAGTCAAGAACCAAGAGAACTTATTCAAACAGAAATTACGAATGCATTGTTATTGCGAACAGATGACACAGTGGTTACTTAATGTGACAGCTACACGATTTTATCATGACGCTACTAATGAGTGACAAATTACAATGTTGCTTTTGCGGTGTTTCTGTT
The DNA here is from genome assembly GCF_023864275.1 of Schistocerca cancellata. Taxonomy (NCBI): domain Eukaryota; kingdom Metazoa; phylum Arthropoda; class Insecta; order Orthoptera; family Acrididae; genus Schistocerca; species Schistocerca cancellata. The sequence continues at coordinate 714,177,019 of NC_064630.1, forward strand.
TCATATCTGCACAGTTTTTCTGAATTCTTCTGGAAAGTAAAACATGTTTAATAGTAACTTTTGTGGTACAGCTACAATGAGACAGCCTTTTCCGTAGCACAACAATATGTAACAGCACAGTAGTTTCTTCATCATGGCAATAAGCGTAATAAGTAAGATATTTATACGTAAAGCATTTCACTTTTGTTTATCATGAGGTATGTACATTGACTTCTGCAGAACTTAGCTTTCGGAGGACGATAACTACGACACTTCCACAGAGATTATCTTACAGCAAGACGCACATTTAGCGATACAGGACACGTATTTGAGTGATTAATTTTGTACTTAAAACATTTATTTTTCAAGATTTTTGAATTACAAAGAAAGTTGTCCGTGATACATTTCATTCCATTGCTGTAACCTGTAACACCTGAGCGTATAATTACATTAATCCTCAGGGGGGTACACGTTTACTTTGTGTACCATGTGTTTGGCAAGCACAAGGAACCCTAGATAATATGGTATTTGCTTATACAACTTTACACATCGGTACCATATTTCTCTAAAGCATAAATTACACAGCTATCTGATCATTTAACTGAGAGATAAACATGTTTTTTACTACGTCAGTGACACATGTTTACGTAATTACACCGTTGGGTAACTTCACACTTACGAAATTGTATTTTTTTCTGTACTGTGTGAACTGTTCATATTTCTTCGGACCCATTGTGATACTATGAGAGCTTTGAATGATGTATTTGGTATGAGATCATGATTTTTAAAGTACGTTTGAGGCAGATGAGACTATTGAAATGAGCAGAGAATATTTTTTATGGTTTGAAATTATTGCAGAAAGCTACGACCTTTTTGAGATTTGACTGAGGTGTTATGATGATATTTTTATGACGATGATGTGTATTATGCTGTTGAGGTATGTTTATGTCAATAAGATGATGCTACCATATATGAGGAATGTGATTACGTGTTCATATGTATATGAATAATGAATAGAAGTTAGGGACTCTTGACTTGTGAAAAAGGATGTTGGAAACCAAGAATCGTACTTTAAGAGTTATGAAATGTGTGTAAATGCGTGAATGTATCACAATGCCGGCGAAAATTTTTTTGGACACTGTTATATTCATAAGATTTTGTTTCTACACATTTGCAACGCAAATTCTTGACCTGTGAAATATTTTTATATGAGACTGTCACTGTAGCGGAAACTGCTGTCGTAAATATTTCCGTAAGGAAGTTAAGTGACCACCTGCACGTAATGCGTCGTGTGCACCCAGCTGCACGACAGACGCCTGGAAAAAAGCCATTAGTGCCTTTCGGAGGCAGAGGTGGAGAAAAAAAAGAGACATTAACCTCGCTGTTGACATTCCTTTAGAGAAAACATTGCAAATGCGACACCCTCATTACTTGAAAAGATACTTACATCTGCACACCTGATTATGACAAGCGTCTTTCTCTAGAATTGAGGGAATTTTTACTGCATTATGAAATGCCATATGGCTAATGAATGATGTTTCATGCCGTCCTTTGTACATGTTTGCTCATTTCCTTTAATATCTAGTTCCTAGCTGCACTGCAGCATTGGTTAAAATAAAATTTAATATATGTACTAATATAGTTATTTTATGCCTACAGATCCTATAAGACAATGAGTTATGATGAATTGGAAGAAATGCATTGAGAAGCTATCAGAAAATCGTCTGGCAAAAAAAAGGATACTGTACCGTGGAGAAAAACTATTTTTGACAGAGGATGTGAACAGAATACAGAAAGCAGGCTTAGATAGGACTTTTTGGGAATAATGATGAACGAAGGGAGATCTCAATGCAAAATACTGCAGTAAAACAAACCCTGTCCTTTCCTTTTGTGTCATCCCTCTATATGTTTGTGTACCCTTGTGTATTTGTGTTTTTCCTGTCTTTATGTGTTTAGCTGATGAGAGATATGTTGTAGAATTTTTCTATGTTATTTACTTTGTAAAAATGTTGAGAGCTCATTTATTCTGTTTTGTTTTAATGCTCATGTGTAAAGTTGATGTTTCAAAAGTTATTCTGATCGTTTTTGTACTTACTTATGTCATAATTCCTGTAACACTGATGTATATGTTATTTCTATTCTGTTGTACAGCCTGTACTACAAATGTTCTCTGTATTGTTATGTTATTTAATGATGTATTTTGTACCTTTGTAATTGTATTCTCATGTTATAACATTGTAATTGACACCAGTTCATCAAATTAAGTAACTTGTAAGCATTCATTTCACTGCACACATTTCTGTTGGTCGTAGTATATGGACAATATGTGAGAAGTAGGGACTGTTAGTGTTTGCACGTGTGTTGATAATTCAGCAAGGGACTGGATAACAGCATTGCTCGTTCTAAGGACAATTCCAAAATACTTTGTGAGTGCACAAGTGGTGGTTATGGACTTGCTATATTAACTGCAAGACTCTTCACTGGTGATTGTGCACTCGCACAGTCACAACAGATGGCTGCTGGTCATCTCTACCAGGACTACAGTGGGCCTGTCCACACTTTCTACAAGGACTGCAGTGGGTCTGCACCTCTGGTGGCCCACCAATACCATACTCTCTACCAGGACTACAGTGGGTCTGCTCTGTGATGACCTACCTACCAATATTCATCAACTTCGACTGACTCTGCTGTGGGTTTGCTCTGTTGTGGCCCATTACCTGTCAGCATGTCAAGAGTCAGCACTGTCTTTCCGTTGGAAGGACACCACTACTTCTTCAAGACTGCATGGAAATCCACTACTTCTATGTGCAATTTTTTTTACTATTGAGACTTTGTGAAAAAAAACTGTAATTACTATTATGATGAATGATCAGGACTGTCTTTATGGACTGTGCGAAAATTTTAGCTTTTGACCAACATTGTATCAATAAGTGTGTGCATTGGATATCTTTGTTAGTGTAATTATAAAAATTTTATCAAATCATTATTGGCCACTGGCCAAAAAAATTTGTAAAATTTTTTGTGGGGAGCATGGGGGCTATGTAAGTAGGCTGTTTAGATTTTTATATTGGTAATGCCACGTAGCGCTCTGTATGAAAATCACTGGCTGTGCTGTGTGCAGTATGTGGCTAGTTTGCATTGTTGTCTGCCATTGTAGTGTTGGGCAGCGGCAGCTGGATGTGAACAGCGCGTAGCGTTGCGCAGTTGGAGGTGAGCCGCCAGCAGTGGTGGATGTGGGGAGAGAGATGGCGGAAGTTTTGAAATTGAACTGCTATATATATTATGATTATTAAGGTAAATACAGTGTTTGTTCTCTATTAAAATCTTTCATTTGCTAACTATCCCTATCAGTAGTTAGTGACTTCCATAGTTTGAATCTTTTATTTAGCTGGCAGTAGTGGCGCTCGCTGTATTGCAGTAGTTCGAGTAATGAAGATTTTTGTGAGGTAAGTTATTTGTGAAAGGTATAGTTTAATGTTACTCGGGGCCATTCTTTTGCAGGGATCTTTGATAGTCAGATTGCGTTGCGCTAAAAATATTGTGTGTCAGGTTAAGCACAGTCGTGTATAAATTGTTCTAAGGGAACGTTTCAAGTGTCAAACATTAAATAGTCCAAGCTATTGCTTCTGAACATAATAGGGCCTGTGCAGCACTGATGATGTTGTTTCAGTATTGAATGGATTAATAATTCATTAAAGATCTGAAATATAACAGCTAGTCATGATATGTAAATTATTCAAATTTCGACATAATGTAAGTTAATGTCAAGTCGACGGCAGACTACATACTTTATTACAGCCATTCATTTTATTTATTCAACAGTTAATAAATAACATAACACAACTGCTTGCTCTTGTGTGTACTCCACATGAAGTAACATTTCCCAAGAAAATGTCAGAACTTTTCACATAACAGCATTTATGGTAAGGCTAAGAAATGTCGTAATGTAGACGGAATGCTGCTGGGCCAAGGAGTTGCGGGAGACGGTGTCCCACAGCACACGAAAGCCATACGGAAGATAAACACTCCAGCTTGTAACCACTCCAGCCTTATGTCAGCTTGCAGCCCGACACCCATAAACATACGCCGAGGCAGCACTTCGTCAATTGTCTGCGCATGCTACCACAGCTGAACTGTATAACAATCAGGCGCCGGGAAGGTATAAACAGGCTGGATGCAAAGAAATTGACGGTAGAGCTCAGCAAACATGTGTGACGGATTACAGGGCCTCCGTCAGGATGCTGCTGGTCACTCTCCTTGCGGTTCGAGGTTCGATGCTGTAACACCATAACTCTAGTGCTCTACTGATTTATTTCGCTTTTGTTCCATTTAATATTACATCGTTAAGCTTCTGTAAATGTTGTTTCATTGAATAGATAACACAAAACTGTATACTCCTTTCTTTGTAAAAAATTTGATGTCATGATTTGATTCTATGCAATGTAGTGTATCTGTCATTTAAATTCTTTGTCCCATTTGGAGGGAACAAAACTTACTGTATATAATTGTAATTTCTGTGTGAATAATTTTTGGTACAAACGTCAATATGTGCAAATGTTCTGCTTTATTTAATGTATTTGGTTACTGTTATGTAAACTGCTGATCCTCGCTTAGGGTTCTTAGTTCTTTAGTATGTAAAAGATGTTGTGGTTACCCTTGGGAACGGAACTGTGTAGCGCTCGCTAATTGTGGTTGGCCTAGGTAGAAAAGGTGGAACCAAGAGTCAGTCGGGGACGAGCTACGAGCCGGGGACGAGCTACCAAACTGTGCACTGCCATGTAAATGTTGCATATTGTGCTGGTTCCGAGAGAGGCTTTTCCTGCCGTTTTCCAATGCCTCGGATGGATGGATAAATAGCTGGAAATATCCTGGGATTGGTATCGATCATCGCCACCAAGAAATGACAGAGTCCAGCAATTCTACCTGTAATTCTACCTGCCAACATGCAATTGCCACCATAATGCGCAGTCACTGTTACGGAATACTATAATAATGTACAGTGAAGGTTCAGCTTCTTGGATGTGTTAGTGTGCTCAAATATAAGGTAATTTACAGCTGATTTTATGTACCTACCTTCATTTTTCTCCTTATCGTAACACCTCTCAGGTTCCTCTCCGATTGAACTAAAGTGATTTCCAAGTGTCCTTACTGAAAGAACGTTAAAGCCCAGTGTTTTGCTAATTGATGCCTCTTGAACGTAGCAAAAAGAAAGTTAAAGTTAATGTGGCAAGAGAGTGAGTTAAAGCTAATGATGCTTGCTGAAAATAATTTTCCTAGTAAAACTGCTTATTAACATGTTGTTGCCAACTTCAAATTAAAAGTTCTTAAGACTGAGACTTATAAAGTTTTGCTTCGTAAATGATCCCATTACTGCCTGTTGTAAACCGCAGAAGGTGAGTCAGTATCTTACACATATGTTAATTTTGTGTCTCACTGTAGTAAAAGTGGGAAACTGCAGTTGTGAAACGTTATATACTCATATTTGCTAAGTGTTTGTCTCTCTTGTGTATTAGAAGTGCGTATTAATAGTATAACAGGACCCACAGTTTGTCTATTGTGTTAATGCTCGGTAACAAGCAACGGAAAGATCACTAATTATGAAAACCATAATTTCTTTATTCAAATGATAGTGAGAAGCAACCTGTTAGTGGATTCTAATTAACGTTCATTTTAAATAGTAAAGTATTTAACTGAGAGAGACTTAACCTATGTCCAATTTATGATCCTGCAGTGAATGTTAATAGTAATGTTATAAAGACCGTTCAGTTTGAACAAGCCATGAAAGTAATAGTGTGTTTCGGTATCTGTTATATTTTTGCAAATAGTTTGTGCTGCTCCAGCTGTTAGCTTCGATCTTAAAACAAATGTATGTGTCAGAGTTCATTGCACTCGCGTGTGGCCAAGTCTAGGTTGTGTTTGCCCGTTATAGTTACTTATACCTACTTGCTTAAACGAGAACGTTAATCTTTCTCTTGCCTAATTAGGCTGGCGACCGTTTTCCTTATTCTTTAAACAGTATAGATAGGCTAAAATATTGTTTGTTAGTGTTAGAATAATACGTAATTCTGACTTTCATTTACCGATAAGCTACCTCCATTAGGTACAACGCGGTCAACATAACAAAATTCCTCCCAGAGGATAACACTGCTCTGTTGCGTTGTACCATAATTGCTTTAATAAAGTAGTTGTATTGCACAACCTGCTTCCAGCTTTAAGGTTATGGTACAGCAGTAGTAGACAGGAGTGCTGTACGCGCCGGCCTGGCCATGGAATCCAGTGCAAGCAGCAAAACATCGTCTGGCCTGCATAGTCGCTGTTGTGTAATGCATGAAAAAATTTATGTGGGACGAAGGAGATTTTGTTCGACACTGAATAATTAGACTGTACTTCAAGTCTGTATTAACCGAAATTGTTGAATGCGGTGCCTCTGTTTGGGTGCAAATGTTACAGCTGGTGCAACTGCTGTGAGATAAATAGAGCTAGGAACTCTACTACAATGCTGTGGAGCCTCCAAAAAATTGGTTCAAATGGCTCTGAGCACTATGGGACTCAACATCTTAGATCATAAGTCCCCTAGAACTTAGAACTACTTAAACCTAACTAACCTAAGGACATCACACACAACCATGCCCGAGGCAGGATTAGAACCTGCGACCGTAGCAGTCCCGCGGTTCCGGACTGCAGCGCCAGAACCGCTAGACCACCGCGGCCGGCGTGGAGCCTTCAGCGCCACATCTACAGAGCGTTACCTATTCGTATATTTATACCCATATATCATATAATTCACAAATTAGAGAAAGGGCTATTATCTACTAGCTCAATCAAGTACACCACATTTTTGAAGAACCATTAAGAAATTATGGAAATGGAAGAGAATGTAGATGAAGATGAAATGGGAGATACGATACTGCGTGAAGAGTTTGACAGAGCACTGAAAGACCTGAGCCGAAACAAGGCCCCGGGAGTAGACAACATTCCATTTGAACTACTGACGGTCTTGGGAGAGCCAGTCCTGACAAAACTCTACCGTTTGGTGAGCATGATGTATGAGACAGGCGAAGTACCCTCAGACTTGAAGAAGAATATAATAATTCCAATCCCAAAGAAAGCAGGTGTTGACAGATGTGCAAATTACCGAACTATCAGTTTAATAAGTCACAGCTGCAAAATACTAACACGAATTCTTTACAGACGAATGTAAAAACTGGTAGAAGCCGACATCGGGGAAGATCAGTTTGGATTCCGTAGAAATATTGGAACACGTGAGGCAATACTGACCTTACGACTTATCTTAGAAGAAAGATTAAGGAAAGGCAAACCTACGTTTCTAGCATTTGTAGACTTAGAGAACGCTTTTGACAATGTTGACTGGAATACTCTCTTCCAAATTGTAAAGGTGGCAGGGGTAAAATACAGGGAGCGAAAGGCTATTTACAATTTGTACAGAAACCAGATGGCAGTTATAAGAGTCGAGGGGCATGAAAGGGAAGCAGTGGTTAGGAAGGGACTGAGACAGGGTTGTAGCCCCTCCCGAATGTTATTCAATCTGTATACTGAGCAAGCAGTAAAGGAAACAAAAGAAAAATTTGGAGTAGGTATTAAAATCCAGGGAGAATAAATAAAAACTTTGAGGTTCGCCGATGACATTGTAATTATGTCAGAGACAGCAAAGGACTTGGATGGGCAGTTGAATGGAATGGACAGTGTCTTGAAAGGAGGATATAAGATGAACATCAACAAAAGCAAAACGAGGATAATGGAATGTAGTCGAATTAAATCGGGTGATGCTGAGGGAATTAGATTAGGAAATGAGACACTTAAAGTTGTAAAGGAGGTTTGCTATTTCGGGAGCAAAATAACTGATGATGGTCGAAGTAGAGAAGATATAAAATGTAGACTGGTAATGGCAAGGGAAGCGTTTCTGAAGAAGAGAAATTTGTTAACATCGAGTATAGATTTAAGTGTCAGGAAGTCGTTTCTGAAAGTATTTGTATAGAGTGTAGCCATGTATGGAAGTGAAACATAGACGATAAATAGTTTGGACAAGAAGGGAATAGAAGCTTTCGAAATGTGGTGCTACAGAAGAATGCTGAGGATTAGATGCGTAGATCACATAACTAATGAGGAGGTATTGAATATAATTGGGGAGAAGAGGACTTTGTGGCACAACTTGACGAGAAGAAGGGACCGGTTGGTAGGACATGTTCTGAGGCATCAGGGGATCACAAATTTAGCATTGGAGGGCAGCGTGGAGGGTAAAAATCGTAGAGGGAGACCAAGAGATGAAAACACTAAGGAGATTCAGAAGGATGTAGGTTGCAGTAGGTACTGGGAGATGAAGAAACTTGCACAGGATAGGGTAGCATGGAGAGCTGCATCAAACCAGTCTCAGGACTGAAGACCACAACAACAACAACAACAACATTAAGAAATCTGCTTTTAATAAATGATATAGTATTTAGAGAATGGCATCATAAATGGGATTCCTCAGAGATACGAAGGAGTGTGTTTCACTTTCTTGATGATGTAAAATAAGCTCTTCGGATGATTCTTTTTGATTCCATTAGGCTACTGGTTCAGTACTATCCCGGACGTGCATAGAATTTGTGAGAGGGCAACTAACAGCTCTGACTGCGGCGAAATCGGCACACCATATCATGCGGTTTTGGACTTTCTCTTTGCTGAAAATGTAGCAGGGACTGCTAGGCAGGTGTTCTCAACCTAATTACACCAAAACAAGACTGATACCTGCCACAATGTCTACACGTATGTATCCTCCACATTTCCTTGCATTCATGGTTCCTGTTGAAGTATTACATGCCGTTTAGGCAAACGACATTTCACATTCCTTATGTAGTATAAGGAAAGGTGATCGTGACAGAATAAGGAGAGAGTAAGTCACGGACCATACGCTGTGCGCTGGTGTTTCTTTTCGTATGTGGAGACATGATACGGGAGGTGTGGAAAACGAGAAAACGTCAAGAGGTGGCGACAAATAAAAGGCTTCAACTGCTGTGGGCGGGGCCTTTTACGTTTCTAAGTCACGCTCTTCAAGGAAATATGTGTTTGTAAAATAAAAGTAGTGGACGTGCTGTTTCGTGATATGAATAGAACTTATCTTGTTTTGCTACAGTAACAGCTGCAGAACGTGCACAAGTCAAGCTTCTCCTCAGCTATACACACACTTGTTTTTCGTGGAACAATTGTTGCTGTCTTATCCCTGGATGTTGACCTTTCTTCCCGATACACTTTGATCATCAGGACCTATACTTCACGAGAATGAACTACGGCGACAGGATTAAAAGGAAAGGTCAATAAGTAAAACGCTACATCGGATGACAGATGTGGTCTAACTCAGCTTCAGCTACTAGGAGCGAGCCAGCAACTTCGTAAATCATGAACCAACAAGAAACACACTTCACTCTCGTTTAACTTCGGTAGCAGAGCAATCGCCTCGGAAAGTCTGCCGTTATTCATGTACTTCGGCCGATTTTCGGACTTTCCAGCTAAGTGGATGTGCAATGGCTAATACACTACTGGTCATTAAAATTGCTACACCAAGAAGAAATGCAGATGATAAACGGGTATTCATTGGACAAATATATTATACTAGAACTGACATGCGATTACATTTTCACGCAATTTGAGTGCATAGATCCTGAGAAATTAGTACCCAGAACACCCACCTCTGGCCGTAATAACGGCCTTGATACGTCTGGGCATTGAGTCAAACAGAGCTTGGATGGTGTGTACAGGTACAGCTGCCCATGCAGCTTCACCACGATACCACAGTTCATCAAGAGTAGTGACTGGCGTATTGTGACGAGCCAGTTGCTCGGCCACCATTGACCAGACGTTTTCTATTGGTGAGAGATCTGGAGAATGTGCTGGCCAGGGCAGTAGTCGAACATTTTCTGTATCCAGAAAGGCCCGTACAGGACCTGCGGTCGGGCATTGTCCTGTTGAAATGTAGGGTTTCGAAGGGATCGAATGAAGGGTAGAGAAACCGGTCGTAACACATCTGGAATGTTACATCCGATGTTTAAAGTGCCGTCAATGCGAACAAGAGGTGACCGAGACGTGTAACCTATGGCACTCCATACCATCACGCCGGGTGATACGCCAGTATAGTGATGACGAATACACGCTTCCAATGTGTGTTCACCGCGATGTCACCAAACACGGATGTGACCATCATGGTTCTTTAAAGAGAGCCTGGATTCATCCGAAAAAATGATGTTTTGCTATTCGTGCACCCAGGTTCGTCGTTGAGTACACCATCGCAGAAGCACCTGTGTGTGATGCAGCGTTAAGGGTAACCGCAGACATGGTCTCCGAGCTGATAGTCCACGCTGCAGCAAACATCGTTGAACTGTTCGCGCAGATGGTTATTGTCTTGCAAACGTCCCCATCTGTTGACTCAGGGATCGAGACGTACCTACACGATCCGTTAAAGCCATGCGGATAAGATGCCTGTAATCTCGAGCGCTAGCGATACGAGGCCGTTGGGATCCAGCATGGCGTTCCGTATTACCCTCCTGAACCCACCGATTCCATATTCTGCTGACAGTCATTGGATCTCGACCAACACGAGCAGCAATGTGGAATGGCGCGATACGATACGCCCCAATCCCGATAGGCTACAATCCGACCTTTATCAAAGTCGGAAACGTGATGGTATGCATTTCTCCTCCTTACACGAGAGTATCACAACAACGTTTCACCATTCAACGCCGGTCAACTTCTGTTTGTGTATGAGACATCGGTTGGAAACTTTCCTCATGTCAGCACGTTGTAGGTGTCGCCACTGGCGCCAACCTTGTGTGAATGCTCTGAAAAGCTAATCATTTGCGTATCACAGCATCTTCTTCCTGTCAGTTAAATTTCACGTCTATAGCACGTCTGCTTCGTGGTGTAGCAATTTTAATGGCCAGTTCTGTAAGTAGGCTGATGTTCTCTCCCTTAATTTCTACGCTGTCGTTGTCTGCCTGTTGTATACTGCGCCGCAAAACATCAGGGTTTGTGTGCGGGGATCCGGGAACAATACACTGCGGATGGAAGCCCATGTCCGACACCGGCATCCAGCACTGCAACAGAGCGTCACATGTTTTTGGAACAAGGCCTGCCCATGCGGCATCTAGCCCCATCTGCTCAGCTGCCCGCAGTCTGTTCGTGGACAATGTCACGCCTTCTGCTGGAGGAGAGGCCTACAGACAGGCGCTGGCGCCTGTAACTTCGACACTCTGTAGCGTCGTTGGATGACTTTTCCGAACACGGATTCTATCCTTGTTTTGTTCCTCAAGATACCTTCTACATGCCCTTGAGATTTGTCGGTGTAATTTTGAAACACATTTTAGAAACCATTGTAATGCTCAGATCTACATAACTCAGCAGATTATGGAGAAATGAAGCATAACCCAGGGCAACGGAGGAATGTTTTCAGCAAAGTACTTTGGGCTAATATTTCTAGACATTGCTGTTAGGCCTGAATTAAAGTAGTTTAAGTATTGCTCATCCGTCACCTAGTGGTGTGCTAATTAACGCAATGGGAGTCAGTTGGGATTCAATGCAATACACACCAGAGCCGACGAAAAGTGCCTAGAGACATATGGTAAACGAAATGGACTACACAACCCAAATGAAATTGTATTGTGTCTTTCAGAGCAATAATTAAAATCTAAGAAATACGACAATGAGACTTTCGTTAATAAATTGAGTACGTAGTTGTTTTCCTATTTTAATTATAGTGATCAAAAGATTGCATGGGGGCTTAATTAAACAAAATGCAAATATTTTTTTTTTTAGTAGCTGCATGTCCGATTACGCAAGTCTCGTAAACGGCTGGCCCTGACTAGTATTATTACGCAATCTGACTGCATTGAACAACAACAAAGAATGAAATGAAAATTTTCGTTAACACAATTAATTAATTAAGTCCCCAGCAACTATAAAACCTACGAAACAACAAGCACAAGTGTAGCTGTTCTGTATGTGGTAGTATGACTCAACGCACATCTGGCACGGTTCTTCTTCAACAAGACAAGAATTTTTAAATATCATTTATACTGACGTGATAAAAGAAAATTAGAAATACTATAATTGTGCAAGAAACCCAGAATTACACTCTAATACAAGAACACACGCCAGATGCTTTGTTGACTGAACCTGTAATGAAGCATTATTCAGGACACACAAATAATAAGAAAATAAAGAACAGTAGTTAGTTACCTTAATTTATATTGACGAAAAGCACTCAGATCATTACAATATCTCCATTGGAACAACATCTGCTATCTCTCCCATCAAATAACTGCATAAACATGGAACAACACTCTCCACTACCGCATCTCACTCTAACTTCAGCTACAAGCAGTGTCCACCACAACTTCTCGGCAAGAACTGCCTGCCGCTACGTCTCAATAATCACTGCCAGTGGAGGCGGCGGAACAATACTCTCTGGCGCGATTTCTGGCGCTGTGGTTCAGTGTAGCCACCTTTCATATGCCCTTCCTCCACGGGCTAGAATTTGATGGTATTTTTGCCAGCATTGGTGGTGAAAATACCACCAAATTCGTCAAAAAAATACAGACAAAAATAAAAGATAATATTAATACGTAAGTATCATATAACTAGATAAAATTTTGGCTTTGCACTGACCTTACAATAGCCTAATATATAAAATACAGTAAGGAATACAAATTCTTTCATACATATGACTTTACATAATAGTTTACACAAATATCATGTGGTTAAACAATTCAATCGATAGCGTCAGCAATGACGAATATGAGCAGGTAAGAGTCTTATAACTTTTCACAAACAGTAATACACAAAAAATCAGTTTATACAAATATTCACATAAAATGTTATCATAACAAGTGGTTGACAGTTCCAGCAGTAGCACCCAGCAATGTTGAGTAGGTGCAGACACCATCAGGTGACATCATTTCAGTAGAAGCAGTCCATCAGTGGCACCCAGCATTGTGGAACAGGTGCAGACTCCAACAGGTGACATCATTTCAGTAGAAGCAGTCCATCAGTGGCACCCAGCATTGTGGAACAGGTGCAGACTCCAACAGGTGACATCATTTCAGTAGAAGCAGTCCATCAGTGGCACCCAGCAATGTTGAAGAGGTACAGACAGCAAGAAGTAACATCATTTCAGTAGAAGCAGTTCCACTTGTGGTACCCAGCAATGTTGAAGAGGTACACACAGCAACAAGTCACATTTCTCAGTAGAAGCGGTTCATCAATGGCACCCAGCATTGTTGAGTAGGTGCAAACAGCAACAGGTGACATCATCTCAGTAGAATCAGTCCATCAGTGGCACCCAGCAATGTTGAGTAGGTGCAGACACCAACAGGTGACATCATCTCAGTAGAATCAGTCCATCAGTGGCACCCAGCAATGTTGAGTAGGTGCAGACAGCAAGAAGTAACATCATTTCAGTAGAAGCAGTTCCATCTGTGGTACCCAGCAATATTGAATTGGTACAGACAGCAAGAAGTAACATCATTTCAGTAGAAGCAGTTCCATTTGTGGTACCCAGCAATGTTGAAGAGGTACACACAGCAACAAGTCACATTTCTCAGTAGAAGCAGTTCATCAATGGCACCCAACATTGTTGAGTAGGTGCAGACACCGACAGATGACATCATTTCAGTAGAAGCAGTTCCATCTGTGGTACCCAGCAATGTTGAAGAGGTACAGACAGCAAGAAGTAACATCATTTCAGTAGAAGCAGTTCCATTTGTGGTACCCAGCAATGTTGAAGAGGTACACACAGCAACAAGTCACATTTCTCAGTAGAAGCAGTTCATCAATGGCACCCAGCAATGTTGAGTAGGTGCAAACAGCAACAGGTGACATCATCTCAGTACAATCAGTCCATCAGTGGCACCCAGCAATGTTGAGTAGGTGCAGACACCGACAAATGACATCATTTCCATAGAAGTAGCTCCATCTGTGCACCCAGTATTGTTGAGTAGGTGCAGAGAGCAACAAGTGACATCATTTCAATAAACGCAGTTCCATCAGTGGCACCCAGCAATGATGAGCAGGTGCAGAGAGCAGTCCATCATATTCACTATCACTGAACACACTATTCATCTGAGTTTATAAGCAGAAATTAAACATGTCCTATTGGCACCAATCATGTAGAAAAAGTACAAGTAACAGTCCATAATATTACTATCACTGATCACACAGTTAATCAGCAGAAATTAAACATTTCTAAGTGTCACACATCATGTTGAAAAGTGCAGGTAACAGTTCACAATATTCACCATCACTAATCAGACAGTTCAAGCATGAACAATAGTTTGAATGCACATACAAATGCTTTTACAATGCTCTTACACTAATCATACAAATCATAACAAACACACAAATGATATCAGATAATTGTCATATTACTATTACAAATACACAAACATTAGTAAACCTATAATATTTATGGGTGTTAGTGCAAGCCACTACAAACAAATAAAATAATATTTAGGAGATAGGTGGGTAGGATTAGGAAAGGAAAACACACAAAACAAACTCACTCATCTTTCATCCACATTAAGTACTACTGTGTAATTGAATAGTGTTAACTGTGTAATTCAATTCTGTCAAAATTTTATGTTCAACTTGTGTATCAAGTAGTAGTGGCAGCAGTGTATAACAGTCAATAATAGTTAAGTCAGCGTCATAGTCATCATGTCAAGACCAATGTTTGCCAAGCCAAATAAAAATGTACGGTTGCTGAACAACTGTCAGTGTGCCAAGATATGCAACTTCCTCTCTCCAAAAAAAAGTACATACTGCTTAGTGATTCAACAAAGTGTGTGTAGACAATCTTCCTTCCATTTTAGTGTTCTAGTCTGCTATCTTCATCCTCCTTGTACCATATAGACCAACAAAAAAAGAAACAAAAAAATATATGCACCTCACTTACTTTACCTCTTATACACCAAAACTCCAATCAACTCATATAATCTCAATACCTCAATAATACCTCTTCAATACGTCGATACATATAAACCTTATTGCCAGTATCATTTCACTTCCATAACAACTCTTTCCTCTAGTCAGTCTCCTCGATCGAGTACAGATAAAATCCTAATGCAAACCTCCTCATCCCATACAATCCGAAGACACACTGTCAACACACAACCTCTGTGTAATCCATCTGACCAAAATCTTCTACTCATTATGAATTATAAACAAAGAATGCATACATGACCTCTAACAGACTTAGTTCGAATAACTCTCAGTAATTAAGTACGATTACGGAGTGTGAATGATCCTAATATTTCACAGTGTGTACACCACTTCAAGAATTATGGCAAACAGAAGCAAACATGTGGAGTATTTCTTTTGTCAAGTGTCACTTCCTATTTCAATTGCTCACGAAAAATGCAGTGTAATAACTGTGTTGGTATGTCATGTCGTTAGCTTCCTTCCTATTGGCATACATTTATACAGCTTTCATAAAACCTCCAGCTCATGTGACTTCTATGAAGTTTCTTGTACTAATGTCGTTCGTCGAATTATAGCAGTTCATTTTCTTATCTTAATAATATAAGGCACTGAGCGTAAGCAAGGCAAGCAATAGCGAGTAAATATACCAGTAGTGAACAGAATGTCAACAAGTGGATGCAGCACAATTCTTACAACGAGGCTCTGCCAAGCGAACAATCTGTAATTAATACAATAGTGTGACCTAAACTCTATGTTCATACACAGTATATCAGCATTTCTATATACCAAATTAAAGTATAGTTATGACAACAAGCAGAAATGTGTAAATATGCAATCCATACGCATAGCAGTAAACATATATCTTACGTACTAAACAGGTCATTAGCATCGTATCTTAATAAGTAAACATGAAGGCGCAAGCAGATAAATCACAAAGTATAACTTACATACCTAACCACATCAGCACAATTAATCAGGTGACAATTATAATTTAAATAAATAGGCACAGCAGGCACATAATTAAAAATATGACATCAGTGAAAAAGCAGTGCAGCCAAGCGATGCATAATATACACAAGTAACAATCCAGTTCATTAATAATCATTGTCAAAATCAGTTAACGTACGCAAGCACGTCGCTTCACAAGTAATTTCATTGAACATGTAATTAGCACAAAGTATGAATCACGTAATCGCGAGCAGCAAATTACGTCTAATGTACGTACCTAAGTGGAAATATGTTACCTGAAAAATAAACTCAATTAATAATTACCTTTTTAGTTTATTACTTTCTTCTTCGAAATGACATTTTTCCTGAAATTTTCTCGATAGCAAGTCGTCTTAACGTCGGACACGCACAGAATTTACCTGAAGTTCTTAAATATTTTAGAGAACCGTATCCTGAAAAATACTGAATGTTAATAACAGAATTCATCAAGTCACTATAGCTTTATACTGAATTTAGTCGGAGAAATTAGACTGTGTATTTATTTACGGCTGTCAGTGCATTCGCACTGAGCGCTCGATCAGCTGTAGGCGCGTGACGTAGGAAGTGATTGTTTGCGGTCAGCGACTGCCTTTAGCGGCGCGCAGACTTGACTGTTGCTTTGAGTATGTGCCGCCGCCAAAACACAGCGCGGTATCCTTGTACTCTCCGTGTGTTTACATACAACTGTTAGTTTCTCAAAAGTATGTCATTCTACAAAAATTTTTCAAGAGTATATCATTCCACAAAAATTTTAACGTTAGATATATGATGTATTCCCTTAGAGCGTCGTGATTTAAGAGTTTCTACTTCGACAGTGTTATCATGAATAATTTTGCGAATTCTATATGGACCGTTATAAAGCAGAAAAAATTTCCGACACAAGCCTTTTCCTTTGTGAGACAAACGATGAGCCTTAATTAACACCTTCTGACCAACTGACAAGATTTTTAAACGACCAAGACGCTTAGCTGATTTCTCTCTTCTAGCAGCCGCAGATGCAATATTTTGTAGAGCCAGGTTGACAACTTCATAATGCCGCACTTTCCGTGTAGGCGGAAAAGGAACGATTTCAGAAATGCGATTTGTCGGTGCTTTGTTTTTTAATATCAGTATAGGTGGTAAAGAAGTTGAATCATTAGGGAGTTCATTCAGAATGTTTTGAAAAATATGAAGATACTGATTCCACGTTCTGTGATTCTGATGACAATAAAGACGACACAATTTATTGATTTCCTTCATCCATCTCTCTGAAGCGTTAGATTGGGGGTGAAAAAGTGAAATGAAAATTGGTTTAATTTTATGACGCTGTAGAGTACGAAGCCAAATTTTAGAACGAAACTGTGATCCATTATCCGATACAACCCCACCAACATGACCCACTTCTTTAAGAAAATGGTTAATGAAACCATCAGACACTGAACGAGCTGCTGCTTTGCGCAACGGTGCAAAACACACACATTTTGATGTCAACTCCACTGCTACGAAAATGTACGCAAAACCATTAGTAGATCGAACCACTGGACCGAACAAATCAACTGCAGCCATGTCCTTTAATTTCGCTGGAATGATAGGAAACAACGGTGCTCTGTGAGAAACTGTCGGCGGCTGAGCCTTTTGACATAATTTGCATTTGGCAAGAACAAATCGAATACGTTTTTCCATATTATTGAAGTAGCAATTTTCTCGTAATTTATGAAAGCATTTTCTGGGACCAAAGTGTGCATAACTGAAATGCGTATACCAAATCAGCTTATTAACCCACTCATCAGGAATACAAACTAACCAAACAGAGTTGTCGACCGATTTTCGTTTAAAAAGAACTTTCCAGATAGATCGCAAAAACGAGGTGTGGCCAAATCGTCCAATTTAACAAAGCGTCTAAGAAAATTACAGACACCAAGGAAACTACGAACATCACGTTTTATGGTAGGAACAGCATAATTACGAATAGCGTCAAGTTTTTCTGGATCAGGAAGAATACCTTCTGTAGAAATAATGTGACCGAGAAATTTCACCTGAGAACGACCAAATTCGGATTTTTCTAAGTTCACTGTAATGCCAACTCTTGCAAAGATACGTAATAATGAATCCAAAATTTTGTTGTGCTCACTCCAAGAACGTTTAGCAATAAGAATGTCGTCAACATACGAAGTAATATTGTCACGAAGATAAACAGGTAACATTTCATTTAAGCTACGAATGAATGCTGCTGAAGGTAAAGTCCAAACGGTAATTTACGAAATCACTTTTGGGTAAAATAGTCATATCCGGTTATTGTTTACTACTGTCTAGATAGATTGATAGTTGAAGAGTTGTTTCGATAGATGCAAAGAATAGTAAAAGAGTAGGCAGCGGTACAGAAAACTAAAAGAGAAATAGCACCACCACAGCTCGGGGCCCAATGCTCGCTACGGCACATATTCACTAAAGAGTAGTGAATCCCCTGGGGACTTTAATAGCTGCACATAAATTTCAGTTTGTGACTTAGTGGCAAATTTGGCGGAAGTGCGTACATAAATTGATCTAACCATGAACATGGATGTATGTCATTCTTGGAATTACGGTATGATCTTAAATTTCCGAACAGTCAAAAAGTGTTTATAGTCAAAGTTTTCGCCTCGTGGCGACAAAGACCTACCGCGTCTGTTCCAGTACGAATGTCGATTATTGTCAAGTTCGCGCGCCTGACGCTCTCTTGTTGCATCTCGTAAATGAAATAAATTACTTTCTTCAAAACCCGCTGCTATCGGTGATTCCAAATTTCTTCTACCGTCCTTTCCTACGATTTTGCTTTCAATTTGTTTGACTTGCTTTTCTAATGCCTCCACTTCCCTTTTAACGCGTTCATTAAATATTCCCTGATTTACAACATGCTTATTTATGTTCTGGTACTCTTCGGTTTCTGAAAATGGCAATGGAGCTGTATCATCTGAATCTCTGTCCCCATGTAAACTAAGATTTGTCAATTTATCTGAAATCTCCTCAACTCTTTCCGATAAGTCACGTAATTGTTCTTTCTGTTTATTTACGTCTTCCGTAAGTGTCGCGACTCGGGTTTCGGTATTGTCACATTTAGTAGTTAACTGTTCACACTGTTGCGTTAAGTTATTTAATCTGTCATTTGGTACGGATTCCTCGATTCTCTCAATTATTTCTTCCTTATCGTGTGCACGTTGTAAATTTAATTCTGAAGATTTCTGTACTATCACGCGATCTTTTTCTTCCTGTTCTCGATCCTCTTCCTCTTGTCTAATCTCTACTGCAAATAATCTATTATTGTGAGAATTCAAAATCGGTTGTACTTCTTCTCTGATTTCTTTCTTTGATTCATCTTTCATGTTTTTGAAACATGTCCCTGTTCGTGAGTCTAACTGAGTTTCCATTGTTTCCATCTCGGTTTTACTTGTTCCTATTTGTGAGCCTAACCCTCTTATTATTGCACTTAATTCAGATCCCATTGAGTCTATCCGTGTTTCCATTGTTTCCCTATATGTTTTTAATTCAGATCTAAACTGTGATCCCAAATTTAATATAGCACTCATCAACCGCTGCATATCTTCTGTCGTTAATCTCGTATTCTGAGAATTTTTCGACTGTGAAAAATTTTGAACTGTTTCCGGACTATTTTCCCGACTGATTAAATTGTTTTCCACTTCATTATTCATGATACTGTTTTCCTCTGTTGGCGAGTTTGCCATGTTAACAATTTCGTCATTCTCACTATCCATCATTTTTGCCTTTTTCATCGATCGCGTAATCATTTACCAAACATACAAAACTCGTCACTGTGCGAAAGTTACACACAATGCCTCCTTATCTCCAACAATACCATTTACATGAAATGTCTCCCTCAAACACGATCAATCGAACAATTGAAATAATTGCACTAAATTGTCAAACGCGTATACAAGGCAATAAAAATTAAATTATGAAATACCATTAGAAGAATGACAATTACCAAATCTACACATGCAATCTAGACTACAATTACTAAACTACAAATTACTGCAACAATACTACTGTCTACTATTTTTACAATCAGAAGAATTCCAAGGGACGATCCGAAGCAGCGGTCGCCACGTGCATGGGGGCTTAATTAAACAAAATGCAATTTTTTTTTTTTTTAGTAACTGTATGTCCGATTACGCAAGTCTCGTAAACGGCTGGCCCTGACTAGTATTATTACGCAATCTGACTGCATAGAACAACAACAAAGAATGAAATGAAAATTTTCGTTAACACAATTAATTAATTAAGTCCCCAGCAACTATAAAACCTACGAAACAACAAGCACAAGTGTAGCTGTTCTGTATGTGGTAGTATGACTCAACGCACATCTGGCACGGTTCTTCTTCAACAAGACAAGAATTTTTAAATATCATTTATACTGACGTGATAAAAGAAAATTAGAAATACTATAATTGTGCAAGAAACCCAGAATTACACTCTAATACAAGAACACACGCCAGATGCTTTGTTGACTGAACCTGTAATGAAGCATTATTCAGGACACACAAATAATAAGAAAATAAAGAACAGTAGTTAGTTACCTTAATTTATATTGACGAAAAGCACTCAGATCATTACAATATCTCCATTGGAACAACATCTGCTATCTCTCCCATCAAATAACTGCATAAACATGGAACAACACTCTCCACTACCGCATCTCACTCTAACTTCAGCTACAAGCAGTGTCCACCACAACTTCTCGGCAAGAACTGCCTGCCGCTACGTCTCAATAATCACTGCCAGTGGAGGCGGTGGAACAATACTCTCTGGCGCGATTTCTGGCGCTGTGGCTCAGTGTAGCCACCTTTCAAGATGTTCGTTGTTTCGTAACTATTTTTGTTAGGTGTAAGTTAAATTAACTAGTAACTGGTACAAAGCAGGACATGCTACCAAAACAAAAAATTTTAATGTACATTATTTATGTAACTGCAGCTGAAACAGATACTACCTTTACATAGTGAATAAGTGAAAATCTCGCACACAAGTGCTGCTCTTGTCCAGTTCATAGTAATTATTAGTCCTAATTACCTTAATTAAATTCATCACCATTTGGCAAGACATTTATTCATACACACTTAGAAAGAATTAGTGAAATAATTTCCAGTCACAAATCACTTTAGAAAAGAATAAGTTGATTTCGTGTTGCTCAAATGGAATTAGTACTTTAATCTAATATGTCTTTGTGACTACTGTGCGTCATTATAATTAAAACTTTTATAATGTTCGAGGTTGCAATCATACCTGTAACATTTAAATACAGAAAGCTATTACGGCATGAAATATACGATGGGCAACAAGTACGGAATTTAACAGCACTCCTTTTTTACACTTAACACAGAATTTTCACATTTAAAAAACTGATCGTCCATATCGAAGGATCCATAACTTCCTAATGTTTCTGCTGCTGGTAAACTTTGCGGAATATAAAGTTGGGTCCATTAAACTCTTCTGTTCCTCACGTTTCGTACAGAGTAGCGCTGGATATCTTCAGACGCGTAGCTCTTCCGACGAGTCTTGCCCCTTCACGCGTCCGACATCAGCGACATATACACTACGGAATCAAAAGTATCCGGACACCTAACTGAAAATCACTTATAAGTTCGTGGCGCCCTCCGTCGGTAATGCTGGAATTCATTATGGTGTTGGCCCACCCGTAGCCTTGATGACAGCTTCCACTCTCCCAGGCATAACTTTAGTCAGGTGCTGGAAGGATTCTTGGGGAATAGCAGCCCATTCTTCACAATGTGCTGAACTGAGGAGAGCTATCGATGTCTATCGGTGAGGCCTGACAGGAAGTCGGCGTTCCAAAACATCCCAAACGTGTTGTATAGGATTCTGGTCAGGACTCTGTGCAGGCCAGTCCATTACAAGTATGTTACTGTCACGAAACCATTCTGCCACAGGTCGTGCATTACGAACAGGGGTTCGATCGTGTTAAAAGTCTCATTCGCCATTCCCGAATTGCTCTTCAATACTGGGAAGCAGGAAGGTGCTTAAAACATCAGTGTAGGCCTGTGCTGTGATAGTGCCACGCCAAACAACAAGGGGTACAAGCCCTTCCATGAAAAACACGGCCACTCTATAATACCACAGCCTCCGAATTTCACTGTTGGTACTACACACGCTGGCAGATCACGTTCACCCGGCATTTGCCATACCCACACCTTGCTATTGGATCGTCGCATTGTGTACCGTGATTAGTCACTCCACACAACGTTTTAACGTTATTCCGCCCTTAAATCGTCCAATGTTTATGCTCCTTACACTAAGTGAAGCGTCGTTTGGTACGAAATCCAAGTTTTCTCACCTCTCACCTAACTGCCATAGTACTTGCAGAGGATCCTGATGCCGTTTGAAATTGCTGTGTGATATACTGCATAGATGTCTGCCTATTACACATTACGACCCTCTTCAACTGTCGGTGGTCTCTGTCAGTCGACAGATGAGCTCGGCCTGTACGCATTTGTGATGTACACGACTCTTCACGTTTCCACGTCACTATCGCATCCGGAACACTGGACGTAGGGATGTTTAGAAGTGTAGAAATCTCGCTTACAGCCGTGTGACACAATTGACACCCAATTACCTGACAATGTTCGAAGTCCGTGAGTTCGGCGGAGCGTCCCATTCAGCTCTCTCACGATGTCTAATAACTACTGAGGTCCCTGATGTGGAGTAGGTGGTAGTAGGTTTGAGCACAGTGCACCTAATATGAAAAACGCATGTTTCGGGGGTGTTCGGATACTTTTTGATCACATAGTGTATACTCTAGGAAAAGGTGAGTGGCCGGAGTCTCAGGAGATACGCAGAGATAATCCTTATCAAAGATTAAACCTTTGTATCGATTGTCGTCCAGCCAAACATAAAAAGGCAGTCAATAGTTAAGTTTCATCTTTGACAACGGTCGTCTCTGCTTATCAAGTGCGACACCGGTCACGCTCTTTTCATTCGGTTTATATGCCGCTCTCAGCTATCCGGCCCGTGAGTCGAGAAACTCGAAGGAGGAGCAACGCATCTAAATAAATCCAGAGCAATGCTGCAATGCTGAATGAAACGTCAGAAATAGAAGAGTTTCGTGGAACACGACCTTTTACCCCGGAAGGTTAACCACACCAGTGTCATGCGGTCGTGAAAGCCTTCTTTCTGATAACTTCCTAGGCTACGAATCTCATATCACATGCGCTCATTTTTAATGCAATAGCAGCTGATAACCTGCACACGTGATGGTATGACGACAGAACTGAATTATGGAAGTACAAAAAGCTTCAACTAAGCCTTTCAACGATCTTGCAGCAGGTCTGGGCAGAGGGATTACAGGAATGTCTTTGTCTGAAACCTCATTTTAGTAGAATGTGGTATATGTGCCCTATATTAAGGAAAATTATCCTCTTTTATTTGTTAGACTTCCCATACTCCCCTGCTTTATGAGGACGCTTTCAGTACAGCTTGAAATGTCACCCCTTGCCACTTGCACAGACACACGTATCGGGAAGATATTTGTTAAGGCCGCTTAAAATCCTGCCTCGGGTATGGATGTGTTTGATGTCCTTAGTTCTAAGTTCTAAAGGACTGACGGCCTCAGATGTTAAGTCCCATAGTGCTCAGAGCCATTTGAACCATTAGAACTGTGATGATAAATAACTGCTGCACACACAAGTCAGTCGCTTATTGGTGAACGTGTTTTGTTCGGCAAATGATTTACTTCAAAAAAGGTACTTTGACTAGCACGGAAATTATCACTGTTAGTGAGGAGCTTCGTACCTCAACAAATATCTTCCCGAGACGTGTCTGTGCAAGTGGCAAGGGGTGACATTTCAAGCTGTACTGAAAGCGTCCTCATAAAGCAGGGGAGTATGGGAAGTCTAACAAATAAAAGAGGACAATTTTCCTTAATATAGGGCAGATATACCGCATTCTACTAAAATGAGGTTTCAGAGAAAGACATTCCTATAATCAGCGTAAACAGCGGAGGTGTGGTACTCAAGCGTCAACTTTAGGTTACAATATCTCCGGATGTAATTAACATTTTACAATGCAACAGACGCCACTGATTACGTATTTGTTTATATGTTCAGATGTGCTAAGAAAACTAACGGGGTTCCATTTAAAAAAACGTAGGTTTGTGTTAAAAAACATACTTCCGTGCATTTTTGTATGGTTTGCATTAAATAATTACTCTAGTCACTCTCCTCTCGTTCGGTCTGTGGAATCGGTTCGTCAGTATTTGATGTGGCTTACGAAATATATCCAGCGGTAACGTTAGGTGACTCACCCTGTATATCACTTACTGTCTGGAAAGATTGGCCGTGGTGGTAAGAATTACTTACCTACCTATCACAGGATGGAATTACAATGAAATCCAGGCTGTTAGCTACTTACAGTCCTTGATAAATATAAACGGGGACACTTGACATACCCGAAAGAACAGATACCATCTGTATTTCAAGTAATTTCATTCTTCGAGAGCTGCAAGATCACCAGTAGTATCTGTTCTTTCGGACATGTCCGCAAGAAGAGATACCATCTTCATATACCAACCAGAGAAAAGGAGATGATGGTGAGAAACCAGTGTAGCTCACGATTTAACAGATTCTGTCCAGTATTTGAGACTGAGAGCACTTAATGACTTCCAACAAAATTTACAAATAATTTCAAACCTCGAAACTGTTTTTAGCTCATAACCCGCAGAAATTATGAAAGGAAAAAGTTAACCGCTTACTATATTTTTGCTTCTCTTGCAGTAAAGCTGACAGATGAAGTATGACTATTAATTTATTATGTCTTTACTACTAACGACATTCAGAGCACCTTTTGCAAACAATATTTACATATGCTATTAAATGAACCAGTAATATTTTGTTATTATGCGACGCATAGTTCAGCGGATATGACGACATAAACACTGAGATTCGTGGAACACTGCCGCGCCACGCATGACGTTTGAATTTATTACTGCTTATCTACTAACTCTATTCGCAACACATTTTACAAACAGTATATGCCTAGATCGTTGAGTGTACCTTTATAAGTATGTCATTGTTCTAACATACTTCAGGAAATATGACGCCATATGTATTAAGATGCGAGAAAAACTGCCGCATCATGCATAACGTTTAAATTTATTACTTCTTTCATACTAACTCTATTGGAAACAAATTTCGTAGACAGTATCCACATTTTCTGCTCAATGTACTTACAGAAATATATCGTTGTATGACTCATAGTTTAGGAGATGTGGCATCAAATACTGAGATTCTTGAAAAACTGCCGCATGATGCATGACGTTTTACTACATTATTTGTTTACTACTAACTCCATTCACAATATATTGCGCAAACTGTAGGCACGTTTATCACTGGATGTGTCTGCATGGCTCAAAATTCAGAAGGTGCAACGCCATAAACATTGAACTGGATGAAAGTGGAACTGCAGGGCGAAACTTCCTAGTTATACAGGTGAAATATGTGTACGAATATGTATGAAATACGTTAAACATACTTTAAGCATACCTAAAATATGTGTACGCGTGCAAAACCATGTGTAACAACCTCAACCTGAAGCCCTTGAACCATTTGAACCAAACTTAGTACACGTATTAGTTACGATCTGGAAAGAAATACTATGGAGGGTAAGTACTGCTAGCCTCCAGTAGCTGTGGGAGTAATAACGTGGAGAGACAAGGGGGAGAGGGTAGATGGAAAGAAAAGGAGGGGAAGATGGGCACAGGTGGTGTAGGAGATGGACAGGAAGTAGGGGTAAGTGGACAGAGGGGAAGGCAGATGGACAGAGAGGATAGAACACAGAGATGGAGAAAGGAGTCGAAATAGATGGATGGAAGGAGGGGCAGCAGGAGATGGACAAAGAGTGGGAGTTGAGGAGGTGGGCAGAGGCTGGAGAAGGAGTAGATGGAGAGAGAGAGGGAAAAGATGGAAAGGTACTAATGGCAGACTGAAATGAATACATATACAGTCAACGCCATATTATTAGCTAGCTGTTTATAAAATAGAGCGGGCACAACAGAGTTAATACAATTAAGGCTTTTTCGTCCGATTATCTTAACTACTGGCTAACCTTCCGGGTTCTAGTGATCCACGATATTTGCGGTTCCTGACGTTTCGTCCAGTGCTGCGGTCGTCATCTTCAGAGATGGGTCTCATGCCGCTGAGTGTCTTCGACCGGTCATCGGAGAGAGACGTGAAGAAGGATCTTGATAGAAGTTTGCACGTAATAGGCAGAGATAACCATTGTCAAAGATAAAACAGAACTACCGAACTATTACCTGTAAGAGGTAAGACTCATCTACAGACTCTGTAGAGCCGCTGCCCATTAGCACATTGTTTCATGGCCTCTTTTTTGTATCAAAATTGTCTTCATGTTTGTGTATTTCGATGGCTTCTCCACCGTGGGCTGACTGAAGAGCGTGGTTTACTACTGCTAATTTTTCTGCTCGGCAAAGGCTTTTGCGTCTCATCAAACATGTGTACCCTCGCTTCTCTTAGAAGTGTCGATGTGGACCTTAGTAAACGCATATGGAATCTTACACACAACACATAGACAGAGGAAGGCATTTATCATTTACAGATCTGTGGGCCTGTCGTTTGAAGTTCTTTGCGTAAAAACAAGTAGAGTGTTACGTTCCTGAAAGATCTTATCGTTTTGGTCAGTGACGTTTTTAGTAAAAGGAGAGAAAATGTACTCCTCCTACAGTTTCTTGTTTTTCGACCTACTGTTATTTCGTCACTGAACTCTAGTAGTTCTGTTCCTGAACGCCATTTTTCTAGGAGAGCCTGCTTCGGATGTTTCAGTTTGGCGTATAGGTGCTTTGATGTGCAATTCTTCTGGCTCTGTTGGCAAGAAACCTCCCTTTTGCTCTCGACAACGATTGGAGTTCTCACATAAATATCAGTCCGTCTGTGTGACTTTCTGAATCCCTGTAAGTTCTAACCTTCCATCACCCTCTCTCATAACTATAACATTCGTGAAGAATATTCTGTCGTTCTTTCCTGTTTCCATGGTAAACTGGAGATTTGTATTTATGTTATTTTGATAACCAAAGAATTAATCTGTATTATAGTGCGAACAAATCACAAAAGTATGAACCACCATCGAGACTGTTTGTTATTCGTTTTTTGTAGGTCTGACTGCCAGAATTTTTACGCATAAAAATTAGGGATTGTGGGACACGTTACGACATCATCGAATTGCTCCTAGAACTCATCGTACTATTGGAACCGACTAGAAGTAAGGCATTGTCCGAAGAGAGCAGCCACATCCCTAGGGAAAAATCTGCCATATAGGTCAAGATTTCTTTGGTTGGAATCGTGAGATATACAGACACTATGTGGAAAGGTACAAGGATATTTACAACAACGAAAGATCAAGTTTCTCATTTTAATGACGTGAGTCTTTAAAATGTGAGTCTGTGTTCCCAGTAAACGGTTGTTAAATATGAAACTTCCTGGCAGATTAAAACTGTGTGCCCGACCGAGACTCGAACTCGGGACCTTTGCCTTTCGCGGGCAAGCGCTCTACCATCTGAGCTACCGAAGCACGACTGACGCCCGGTCTCACAGCTGTACTTCTGCCAGTATCTCGTCTCGTACCTTCCAAACTTTACAGAAGCTCTCCTGCGAACCTTGCAGAACTGCAAGGTTCGCAGGAGAGCTTCTGTAAAGTTTGGAAGGTACGAGACGAGATACTGGCAGAAGTACAGCTGTGAGACCGGGCGTCAGTCGTGCTTCGGTAGCTCAGATGGTAGAGCGCTTGCCCGCGAAAGGCAAAGGTCCCGAGTTCGAGTCTCGGTCGGGCACACAGTTTTAATCTGCCAGGAAGTTTCATATCAGCGCACACTCCGCTGCAGAGTGAAAATCTCATTCTGGGTTGTTAAATAGTTGCTCACTGTTTAGCTCTCGTGTTGCGTGGGGGAACTGAGCACACTAACACTGGGTCTCAGAGATATATTGCGTGTTAAAAGACACTGGATTTTTTGTTTGTAGGAAGTGTTTGGACACCGTCTCTATGTTACGCGCGCATGTGGCGCCACAGTAATTACGTTGCGAACCCTTCGGTCCCGACACCGTGGTCACAGCGTTCTCAACCCACTTCCCATCCGCATCATGTTACCTGTACGTGAACTGAAGGAAAATTGAAAGAAGAGAATCTAATCGTTCGGATGTGCATTGTCTCAGTCAAGGCTGTGGTAAAACGCGAAGCATTAGAGCGATTCTAGAATGAGTTATCAATCTGTAGCGGAGTGTGCCCTAATTTGAAACTTGCTGGCAGATTGAGACTGTGTGCCGGATCAGGGCTCGAGCCTATAACCATCAGCTTTCGTGGGCAAATCCTCTACCGACAGAGCTGTCGTGGCGCAAATAACGACCCGCCTCACATCTTTACTTCCGCTAGAATCTTGCAACCAGTACAGAGATTCTCCTGCATACCTTGCAGGACTAGCAGTCCTGGAAGAAAAGATGTTTTGGAGAAATGGCTTAGCATTTCTCTGAAGTCGGAAAGGCAAGAGAGAGGAAATGGCGGCAGTAGATCTATGATGCATCATCGTGAGTCACATCTGTATAGCCTTCAGCATATACCAGAGAAAGAGGAAGTTTACGATTGCCGGTCTGACGCACGAATTAAATCTGTCCGCGAGATATATTAACTAATTGTTCTATTCTATAATATTTTACCTACAGTGGGTGTTTCATAAGTATGTTCAACATCCCCATATCTCTCCCTCTCTCTCTGTCTGCCACCAACACTCTCTCTTTTTCACACACAACATATACACATACACCCATATTATCGTATAGTTGTTTTAAGATTTTTCATCGAATTACTGAAAGCATAGTGGAT
This sequence comes from Schistocerca cancellata, assembly GCF_023864275.1. Classification (NCBI taxonomy): domain Eukaryota; kingdom Metazoa; phylum Arthropoda; class Insecta; order Orthoptera; family Acrididae; genus Schistocerca; species Schistocerca cancellata. The sequence goes on from NC_064630.1 coordinate 714,205,816, forward strand.
TACCTGTCATTAAAGAAAACAACTTATTTAAACCGAGTAGCATTCAGGGAGGCATACATACTGGAGACAGGCGACCACTTGAATTCCCTTGGCATTTAGACTAAGGGGCATAAATTGAAAATTTGTAAAAACTGCACTGATCGCGCATCACTGATCAATTCATTGTTCCTCAGAGTGAATTGTTTCCTGTACCCACACATCGTGATGGAAATGAGCTCGGCCTTCTTTTAGCATGAACCACGTTCTGTGCTCAGAAAGCATTAATATCTCTATCATTTCTGTAAGTGTGATACATAAAAAGTTCATGGTGCGTGCTTCATTCATCATCCTAATAGAGTAGCAGAACCCTAATTAGCACATATTAGACCACAAATAATATTGTAAAAACTGGGTTTGCGAGATCTAGAAAGAATTACGTGTGCCTTCTAGTAATCACAGACGTAGATATTACGGTAAAACTGAAATGCGGCAGTCGTGTTTGCTTGTCAGTTTCAATGAAAATTAGAGTGTGTAATTTGAGGGTCATATCAGACCAAATTCCATAATGAATATCTATATTTAAATATACATATAAAATCATGGTGACTCTAAATTCTTAGCTCTATGTACCCTATTTCGTTTTCATTCTATGTGGTGGTGAACTCATTGTCTTCTGTATGATTTTGTGTACCTGGGTAAGACAATACGTTGCATTTGAGATGGACAGAGGATGCAACAAAGAAATGGGTCTTTGGCATGAGAACAGGCCAATATCATGGAAGTGAGGGCGCATGGATCCTGCCAGAGATAGTGGCTACTGTGTATTTTTAATACCTTGTCTTGACGAGCAGCTGAAAAAGGGTTGGGCGGGGGGGGGGGGGGGGGGGGCGCAGCCACGTTGGCTGCTCTTGGAGAGCATCTCTGATGCATCGCTAGTTACTGATGAAGATGTCTGGTTTGTGGGGCGCTCACTGCGCGGTTATCAGCGGCCGTACAAATTCCCAACCTTTGCTCAGTCCAGTCTCACCACTTTCATGAATGATGATGAAATGATGAGGACAACACAGACACCCAGTCATCTCGAGGCAGGTGAAAATCCCTGACCCCGCAGGGAATCGAAGTCGGGACCTCGTGCTTGGGAAGCGAGAACGCGACCGCAAGACCAGTGGCTGCTTATCATTACTTACTAGCCTATATCATTAACGTCGATTTGCAGTAGGGTTTAGGAACATATACTGTATTCGAACATTATGAAGTACCTCGAAGAAAACGATTTATTGACATATAGTCAGCAAGGTGTCAGAAAACATCGTTCTTGTGAAACACATCTAGCTCTTCATACTCTTGATGTAATAAGTGCTACCAACAGGGGATGTCAAATCGATTCCATATCTTTAGATTTCCAGAAGGCTTTCGACACCGTTCCTCACAAGCGTCTTCTAACCAAACTGCGTGCCTACGGAGTATCGCCTCAGTTGTGCGACTGGATTCGTGATTTTCTTTCAGAAACGTCACAGTTCGTAGTAACAGATGGAACGTCATCGAGTAAAACAGAAGTAATATCAAGCGTTCCCCAAGGAAGTGTTATAGGCCCTCTATTGTTGCCTATCTATACTAACGATGTAGGAGACAATCTGAACAGCCGTCTTAGATCGTTTGCAGATTATGCTGTCATTTACCGTCTCGTCAAGTCATCAGATGATCAAAAATACTAGGAAAATGGTTTAGACAAGATATCTGTATGGTGCGAAAAGTGTCAATTGACCATGAATAAGGAAAAGTGTAAAGTTATTCACATGAGTACTAAAAGAAATCAGGTACACTTCGATTACGCGATATGTCACACAAATCTGAAGGCTGTAAATTCAACTAAATACTTAGGAATTATAATTACAAATGTTCTAAATTGAAACGGTCACATGAATAATATTGTGGGTAGAGCAAACCAAAGACTGCGATTGATTGGCAGAACACTTAGAAGGTGCAACAGGTCTACTACAGAGACTGCTTACCCCAGGCTTGTCCGCCCTATTCTGGAGTATTGTTGTGCGGTGTCGGATCCACATCAGGTGGGACTAGGGGAGCTAGTGTCACAGACATGATCCGTGAAGTGGAGTGGCAATCATTAAAAGAAAGGCGTTTGTCGTTGCGAGGGGATCTTCTCATGAAATTTCAATCACCAATTCTCTCTCCTCCGATAGCGAAAAAATTCTGTTGGCACCCACCTGCATGGGGAGAAATGATCATCACGATAAAATAAGATAAATCAGGGCTCGCACAGAAAAATTTTGGTGCTCGTTTTTCCCGCATGCCGTTCGAGAGTGGAACGGTAGAGAGACAGCCCGAAGCTGGTTCATTGAACACTCTGCCATGCACTTTATTGTGAATATCAATCACGTAGAAATAGATGTAGATGAAAATACACCGCTAGTATACTAGTCAGTGACGTCACAGAGACACTGCTGAAGCGGCCGTTTTTTAGTAGTGGGAGGACGTTTAGTGGTTTTATTTGCTTCAGATCGCTACGCGTTGCTCTTGGCGGAATTTCGTTTGTAAAGAAAGCATCGCTATTGGACCGCTGTGTATTGCATTTTCCGCTTCTGTTGGGCAGGCACATTTCGATAGGAAAAGCTAGTAGGTCTTTACAATCCGCCAAAAGTTTAGAAACTACTCGAGGGGACATGGAGGAGGATCGCAACTAGACTTCTCACGGGGAAGCGGAGCTGTCTGGATCATGTGTGTGCCAGCTGCGTATGTGGGAGACAGATATTAGCACATTTTAGCAGACGAGCAGTAGCAACATACCCTCGTATTCAATCGAGAGCTATGCAAAAGCCGTGGCGTTCAACGGCGCTGTGGTGTACGACTATGGGAACGTAAGTAGCAACACAGGCGTCATAGGGTATTCTTTGTACGTACCTACTGAATTCTGTACCAGTACTTTTCTCAGATTCAGCCTTTGTATATCGGAAGTGTAAGCTTCGCAGTAGATTACCATTTTTCCACTCACTATTTTTCGTGTGAGATTAAAAAATTTTGCGACTGATTTTCTGACCTACTTAGGCAACAACCGTTCATACTTCTTGTTAAAACCAGTAATACTGCTAATCAACTAAACCCGCTAATTAGAGCTTCTAGAATTTGCGTTTACAAGCCATTTCACGTTTTCTCAAGATTTATGCAGATGATTCATGGTTTCAGTGTTTAATTGAAATATTGTTTGTGTTACACACCTTCCCTTCATGTAAAATATTTCATGTATTTTTTCAGGGTTTATAGCTAGGGACAGTAAAATTAGGGTTACCCAGTTAATTGGTTCATATTAAAATCACAGCGTAGCTCTTAAAGGTGCGGCTCCACAAAATTAGTTTCCTGGGTTGCGATAAGTTTACATGCATGGGGTTTCGCAAAACGGTAGCCAGTCGTAAGCTTGCTTGCTGTTGATGCCTTGCTCTATGGAAAGCAGCATCATTACAAACTTGTGAGGGAAATTTGCTGCACAGATACTGTATCAGTTGGGAAATCACCCGGTGTGAGAATCTAAATGGGCTACATTCTTGTGGTGTGTACCAAAACTTTTCGTTACCAGTGGACTTGCCGTATAACACAGAACGTGTGATGTTTAAAGTCAGAATTATAATAATGACTATGAATATCACGTTTTCTCACCTAGTGCTCTTCAGCGGCTGACATTGTGAAGGCTACGTTTCCTTGTACGTGGAAAGCGTGTGCAATTGTATTTGCGTTTCTCTTCACGAGATCGATATTATAACGTCTCTCACTAACACATTATCACGTCACTGAACAAGGAACGTAACAACATTACAAATACACTTATGTACGTCGGACATCCTTTGTTCCTGTAAATTACACTATATGTAACCTTTTTACACTCCTGGAAATTGAAATAAGAACACCGTGAATTCATTGTCCCACGAAGGGGAAACTTTATTGACACATTCCTGGGGTCAGATACATCACATGATCACACTGACAGAACCACAGGCACATAGACACAGGCAACAGAGCATGCACAATGTCGGCACTAGTACAGTGTATATCCACCTTTCGCAGCAATGCAGGCTGCTATTCTCCCATGGAGACGATCGTAGAGATGCTGGATGTAGTCCTGTGGAACGGCTTGCCATGCCATTTCCACCTGGCGCCTCAGTTGGACCAGCGTTCGTGCTGGACGTGCAGACCGCGTGAGACGACGCTTCATCCAGTCCCAAACATGCTCAATGGGGGACAGATCCGGAGATCTTGCTGGCCAGGGTAGTTGACTTACACCTTCTAGAGCACGTTGGGTGGCACGGGATACATGCGGACGTGCATTGTCCTGTTGGAACAGCAAGTTCCCTTGCCGGTCTAGGAATGGTAGAACGATGGGTTCGATGACGGTTTGGATGTACCGTGCACTATTCAGTGTCCCCTCGACGATCACCAGTGGTGTACGGCCAGTGTAGGAGATCGCTCCCCACACCATGATGCCGGGTGTTGGCCCTGTGTGCCTCGGTCGTATGCAGTCCTGATTTTGGCGCTCACCTACACGGCGCCAAACACGCATACGACCATCATTGGCACCAAGGCAGAAGCGACTCTCATCGCTGAAGACGACACGTCTCCATTCGTCCCTCCATTCACGCCTGTCGCGACACCACTGGAGGCGGGCTGCACGATGTTGGGGCGTGAGCGGAAGACGGCCTAACGGTGTGCGGGACCGTAGCCCAGCTTCATGGAGACGGTTGCGAATGGTCCTCGCCGATACCCCAGGAGCAACAGTGTCCCTAATTTGCTGGGAAGTGGCGGTGCGGTCCCCTACGGCACTGCGTAGGATCCTACGGTCTTGGCGTGCATCCGTGCGTCGCTGCGGTCCGGTCCCAGGTCGACGGGCACGTGCACCTTCCGCCGACCACTGGCGACAACATCGATGTACTGTGGAGACCTCACGCCCCACGTGTTGAGCAATTCGGCGGTACGTCCACCCGGCCTCCCGCATGCCCACTATACGCCCTCGCTCAAAGTCCGTCAACTGCACATACGGTTCACGTCCACGCTGTCGCGGCATGCTACCAGTGTTAAAGACTGCGATGGAGCTCCGTATGCCACGGCAAACTGGCTGACACTGACGGCGGCGGTACACAAATGCTGCGCAGCTAGCGCCATTCGACGGCCAACACCGCGGTTCCTGGTGTGTCCGCTGTGCCGTGCGTGTGATCATTGCTTGTACAGCCCTCTCGCAGTGTCCGGAGCAAGTATGGTGGGTCTGACACACCGGTGTCAATGTGTTCTTTTTTCCATTTCCAGGAGTGTATTTATGCAGTGGCGTATTAAATATCGTTTCAGCTAATAATTGTAATAATTACTTTCCTTTTAATTGGTTGTTTGTATTAAAAGAAGTTAGTGAAATCGAATATGACAAATTTGTAGAGCTTTTATCTCTCGGAAATATCGTTTTGTCGTTTTACGTAACGATACGTGTTTGCAGAACTGCTATTCAGTTTTACTTCAACACAAAATTCATGGTATAACTGCCTGTCCTGCTGAAGGATTAAAAGAATTAACTTTTGACACAGGAAATATTTCCTAACTGAATTTTGATTAATGCTTAACACTCGCACCGCCGTAGACTCAAATAATTCGTAGTGCTGGCTGGACCCAGACGCTTTGCTGAAGAGCCACACCTGGTAAGGGAAAAACTTTAGAAGTAAATGAACAACCCACTGCTTGTTGCCTACGGGTCGTTACCATGATGAATGCTCCAGAATATCCAGCGCAAATGACAAACGGAGCTTTACAAACAGAAAAGTCGTTATTTGTCAGCTGTTGTCGCGCAGGCTTTTTAAGTCATCTCCTGAAACCACCCTCCGTCATCGTTTCACGCCACTCGTCCAGCAATTACGCTCGACGTTACTTCATACCAGTAAATAATAATAAAGAACAAACGTACCTCACGAGTAGTATATCCAAAAGCTAACTTGTTCTGTCGGTTCGGTAAAGACTATGAATCGATCACTGAATTTCGAATTATATAAGAAAGAAAGAAATATATTCTTACAGTTGGAAACACTACCGCAAATCCAGTTCAGGCACACCGTAGTGCTGCATCTGAAAACATGGCTGTGGTCTTCCAAAGTCGCAGCCAACACCCTGCCCCAGAGCAGTCACGTATGTGTTATAGTGCCCTCCACACAAGAGCTCCTGAAGACCGAAGCAACCATACGTAATATCATACCATCGTTGATACATTTAAAGATCTAGACGAAAAAACTATACAAAATCAATTTCAGAAATTTTGAGACATTACTAGAGCACCTCATTTCAGTTCGAGTGATTTTACACATACGTGCTCTAAGGTAAATGAAAGATAACAGATGATATTTCACGTAACGAATTCAGGCAGGCAATATTCATTGTGTGCTTTTGCTGATCATGCACACAAATTATCTTCTTCCCCTCGCAATATTCTAGCTCCAACTCGGAAGCTGTAACGCTAATTTCTATTTCATTAAAATCTGAAAGATAGTTACGGTTGATTTATTCTGCAGAACGATTCAGATGCTAATATTTGCTTTTCTGATTAGCAAGAGACACTTTCAACAACTTTCCGGTTTGTGACTCGCTCCTCTCTTTCCCCTCTTCTCACACCTTCTTCCTACCTTCTCTCCTCTTTCTCTATCTCTCTCTCTTTTTATTCTCTCAGCTGATCGTCGGTCCAGCTGGACCTCTCTAAAGTTATATTGAATGAAAGTTTGCATTGTGCACTCTCATTAGAGTCCATTTATATGCTAAGTAATTCCAGCCATGAATAACTCGGTGCCGCTCCGGTACCTTTGTGATGCAAATTTTCACTTGCGGAACACGCTATCTCTCATCGCGCAGGGCTGGCGCCGCAAAACACCGGCACTTAGTGCGGATTCCAGCACCTCACCTACCCTCCCCCCCCTTCCCCGTTCCCCTACCACGACTACTTCACACTCTCTGGGGCACCGCGCTGGACCATTCCTCACAGCTAAACACCTCCCTCCTACCGGCCAGCACAAACTCTAGGGCCAGGCGTCTCTCGTTTGACAACGGAAATCTCCATGTCGCCGCAAGACGTTGAGACGTCTGCTTTGAGAAACAGCAGGAGTGTGGGAGGGGATAGGGAGGCATATGGTGTGTTTGTCTGTGTGTGTGTGTGAGAGAGAGAGAGAGAGAGAATTAGACTAGTGAATGATACATTTACTTAAAGATCATTTTGAAGATTTTCCACTAGAAGCACACCTACATTAGATCCGCATGAGTGGAATGCAAATAAATGTCAAATTCGTGGGAAACGGTACCAGGGGGTTACAATTAAAGCGCAGCTATTCACGAAGGTCAAGTGTCGACTTCAGTTATCGAATGGCAACGAAACTTGGTAGATGTGCCAATGTGTTTATTAGGACAGATTTACGCTGAAAAAAAAATAGTTAAAAGTTTGGCCACCAGACGCTAAAGTGGCGCTGTACAGCATCTTGTCGACGTCTCTTGAGCTTTTACTGAACAAACTGTGTAAACGTCGGTAAATAATCAAATGAAAGTTATGCCTTTCTCACTTTTTTCACCTTTTCTGCCCACGTTCCATTCATAATCCATTCCACATCTACACGTCATTCCTTCATTCACAGCCCCAGATTTGCACCAGGTAGCCATAATTGTAACTGTTTTTCCCCAGCGTAAATCGGTTCTGCATTAACGCATTACAATATTTACCTAGTTTCGCTGCCATATGTTGGCTACAGCCCACACTGCACCTATGTGGTAGCTCCACTTCAACTATATCCACACACTACTTCCCAATGTAGGACACGTTATTGCTTCCTCATTATGACTCAGGACGCTATTGTTATTATGCTTATTGCATCTGCTCTTATAGTCTACATCTACGTATATAGGAGCTCATCGTCCAGATTCTGAAGGCCCAAGTGATTTCCCGCCAAGGACACGCACTTGCCAGTACCAGAAATCGAACCGACATCCTCCATGTGGCAGGCATCTACGGTGACAAATCGGCTACGGATGCTGACCTACACCTATATTCATACCTATTTTTCAAACCACCACATGGTGCTTGGCGGAGAGTACCTAGTACTACTTCTTAGTCATTCCCTTTTCCGTTTACCTGTACGCTAAGCGAAGGATGCAAGATTGACTATATGCCGCTGTAAGAGCTTTCATTTCTCTTGTCTTAGCCGTATATACGAGAAACATTCTTTTCGCGGCTCTACAAACGACCTGCAGTCAACCATAGTTGTCGTTCTCCATATTTTCTCACATGCATTTAACGAGAAAAGGCGTCTACACCTATAGGGATTCTCATTTGTGTAGGCGATATTCTTTTTAAATCATCTACACATTCTTAGAATTCTCGCAATAAGCAGAAATCGAGCATTCGCATTCCCTGTAACTGATTTTGCATGCTCGCTCCATTTCATATCACTTTGCAACGTAACTCCTAAATATATAACTTAGGTAACTGTATCAAGCAACACACTGCAACCCTGGAGGAAAGTTCCTAATCATCTATATTAACTTCCTACATTTAGAACAAACTGTCGTTCGTCACACCAAACAAAATTTTTTTATGATTCTTTTTCATCCAACTGCATTCTCTTCACAACGACACTTCTCCGTACACATCAGCGTCGTTAGCAAAGAGTCACCAATTGCTGCTCACCTTATCTGTCAGATCGTTTGCGTACATAATAGGCAAGATGAGTCCTTTCATACTACCGAGGGGCACTTCTAAGCTACCCTTGTCTCTAATAAAACACTCGCCGCGCAGGGTAACGTACTGTGTTCTATTAGTTAAGAAGTCTTTCAGTCACTCACATATTTGACAACCCATTCCGCACTCTCGGGCCTTCATTGAAAGTTTGCAGTGACTAACTGTGTCGAACGCTTTCCGGAAACCTAGGAACATCCACTTGTTTCCTTCACCCATGATTCGCAGGATATCGTGGGAGAAAAGGGCGTATAATGGCTATCGCATGAGTGATGCTTTCTAAATACGTCTTGATTTGTTCGCAGAATCTTTCCTGTCTCTGCAAAGTTAATTGAATTCAAACTCATCCGCGTGGGGTGGCCGCGCTGTTCGTGGCGCAATGTCGCGGATTGCGCGACCCCTCCAGCCGGAGTTTCAAGCCCTCCCTCGGGCTTGGATGCATGTCTCATTCTTACCATCAGTTATTTTAAGTGTGTAAGTCTAGGAACAGATGACCTCAGCAGTTTGGGTACAGGAATTCACATACACACACTCACACACACACACACACACACACACACATGCATACACACACACACACACACACACACACACACACACACACATACATAATCGAACTTAGAATAAGCTCAAGAAATGTGCGCCTAACTGCTGTTAAGGATATCGGTCTGTAATTTTGCAGGTCCGTTCATTTACAATTCTTTTATGTACCAGTCACCTCTGCTTGTCTCAAGTCGCGTCTGACTTGGGTGTGGTGGGAGATTCGCAATAAAAGCAGCCTAAGTAATGGCAAAATGCCGATGGGTACGTTTTGTGAAAGGAAATCTGGTGACTTATTTGTTTTCAACTCTTTCATTTCCTAGGCAGTGTCCCGCATACGGGAGTTGTTCTACGGTCATTGATGACATGTCTGAACGATCCTACTGCGTGTTGATTTTTTTAAATGCGGAATCTTCAACTTAAGTTTGTTTGGAAGTCTCCTACTGCCACACGACACTGGTCGACAAGCGACTGGATAGAAGGTTTCAAGCTTTTTAGTGATTCTCTGCAGGATCAGGAAGTTCTCAGGTTCTCTGCAAAATCTTTCGCTAACGTCTTGCAGTGGAAATTTTGTGTTTTGTGCATCTGGCATTTTATGGATGCAGGAATTTCTACTAACTTTCGCCTGTAGACACTTGCGAATTCTTTTTTGAACCGTAATATTGGAACTGAACGATACCCATTCAGTGTCTAAGGAGGAGGTTACCAGCTGCTTATCAGATCAGTATAAAAGCTCTCCTAGCCTTCTTTGATTTATTAAATTTAGCAACCATCGCTACGTCATCATCGTCATCACGAATCAAGATCTCTATAACTAGGGTAAGGCCTGTTTATAGTTGCAAAGTCTTAAATATTTCCCGTTCGTTTGATTATTGGGCTATCTGCTCAGGTTAATTTTCCGAAAATGTGTTCAACACTATTATACAAGACTACCTGTTCCTAACACCTGCGGAGAATCCTAACGTTTCAATCTATGCTCGGTAGGTTAATGTCGCCTCGCCTAATGTTGCGTGATCGGGTTGCTACCGCGTTCCGAATTCGCAGCACATTACACTTGTCTACATTGAGATTCAGTTGCCATTCCCTGCACCATGCGTCAATTCGCTGCAGATCCTCCTGCATTTCAGTACAATTTTCCATTGTTACAACCTCTCGATACACCACAGCATCATCTGCAAAAAGCCTCAGTGAACTTCCGATGTCATCCACCAGGTCATTTATGTATATTGTGAATAGCAACGGTCCTATGACACTCCCCTGCGGCACACCTGAAATTACTCTTACTTCGGAAGACTTCTCTCCATTGAGAATAACATGCTGCGTCCTGTTATCTAGGAACTCCTCAATCCAATCACACAATTGGTCTGATAGTCCATATGCTCTTACTTTGTTCAATAAACGACTGTGGGGAACTGTATCGAACGCCTTGCGGAAGTCAAGAAACACGGCATCTACTTGTGAACCCGTGTCTATGGCCCTCTGAGTCTCGTGGACGAATAGCGCGAGCTGGGTTTCACATGACCGTCTTTTTCTAAACCCATGCTGATTCCTACAGAGTAGATTTCTAGTCTCCAGAAAACTCATTATACTCGAACACAATACGTGTTCCAAAATTCTACAACTGATCGACGTTAGAGATATAGGTCTATAGTTCTGCACATCTGTTCGACGTCCCTTCTTGAAAACGGGGATGACCTGTGCCCTTTTCCAATCCTTTGGAACGCTACGCTCTTCTAGAGACCTACGGTACACCGCTGCAAGAAGGGGGGCAAGTTCCTTCGCGTACTCTGTGTAAAATTGAACTGGTATCCCATCAAGTCCAGAGGCCTTTCCTCTTTTGAGCGATTTTAATTGTTTCACTATCCCTCTGTCGTCTATTTCGATATCTACCATTTTGTCATCTGTGCGACAATCTAGAGAAGGAACTACAGTGCAATCTTCCTCTGTGAAACAACTTTGGAAAAAGACATTTAGTATTTCGGCCTTTAGTCTGTCATCATCTGTTTCAGTACCATTTTGGTCACAGAGTGTCTGGACATTTTGTTTTGATCCACCTACCGCTTTGACATAAGACCAAAATTTCTTAGGATTTTCTGCCAAGTCAGTACATAGAACTTTACTTTCGAATTCATTGAACGCCTCTCGCATAGCTCTCTTCACACTACATTTCGCTTCGCGTAATTTTTGTTTGTCTGCAAGGCTTTGGCTATGTTTATGTTTGCTGTGAAGTTCCCTTTGCTTCCGCAGCAGTTTTCTAACTCGGTTGTTGAACCACGGTGGCTCTTTTCCATCTCTTACGATCTTGCTTGGCACATACTCATCTAACGCATATTGTACGATGGTTTTGAACTTTGTCCACTGATCCTCAACACTATCAGTACTTGAGACAAAACTTTTGTGTTGAGCCAACAGGTACTCTGAAATCTGCTTTTTGTCACTTTTTCTAAACAGAAAAATCTTCCTACCCTTTTTAATATTCCTATTTACGGCTGAAATCATCGATGCCGTAACCGCTTTATGATCGCTGATTCCCTGTTCTGCGTTAACTTTTTCAAATAGTTCGGGTCTGTTTGTCGCCAGAAGGTCTAATATGTTATCGCCACGAGTCGGTTCTCTGTTTAACTGCTCAAGGTATTTTCAGATAAAGCACTTAAAAAAATTTCACTGGATTCTTTGTCCCTGCCACCCGTTATGAACGTCTGAGTCTCCCAGTCTATATCCGGCAAATTAAAATCTCCACCCAGAACTATAACATGGTGGGGAAATCTACTCGAAATATTTTCCAAATTATCCTTCAGGTGCTCAGCCACAACAGCTGCTGAGCCAGGGGGCCTATAGAGACATCCAGTTACCATGTCTGAGCCTGCTTTAACCGCGACCTTCACCCAAATCATTTCACATTTCGGATCTCCGTCAATTTCCTTCGATACTATTGCACTTCTTACCGCTATAAACACGCCTCCCCCTTCACTGTTCAGCCTGTCTCTGCGGTATACATTCCAATCTGAGTTTAGGATTTCGTTACTGTTTACGTCTGGTTTCAGCCAACTTTCTGTCCCTAGTACTATATGGGCGTTGTGATCGTTTATTAATGAGAGCAGTTCTGGGACCTTTCTATAGACGCTCCTGCAGTTTACTATTAGCACATTAATATTGTTATTCCCTGTTGCATTTTGCCTACTCCTATCTTGCTGCGTCTCAGGAGGCGTCTTGTCGGGCCTAGGGAGGGGATTCTCCGAGTATAGTTTAAAGCGACCGCTTCTCTGAAGGTCGTTAACGGACATTGTTCTGAACGCTTTAGCAGTTAACTGATAAATTTTGAGATTCCAATGGCATTAGTTTTTTTACGTCATGTCACTTCGCTCTCTGGGAATGGATTGGCGGGCATTCATCAGAGGACTTTAAACTAGTGCCTAGCGTGGATTGCATAAGTATTCTGCTACTGGAGTAGCTGCCCTCCTCTGTATAATGCACCCCTAATCTCCAAGAGGAATTCCACAGTTCTCCATCCTATAGAGCAGGTCCTGAAATATGCAACTAAGGCCATTAGAGAAACGCCGGAGTCTCTGGTTGAGATCCTCCATTTGGCTGCCTTCCAATAGACCTCGTTCAGTTCTGGATACGACACTGCAAGTTGTAAGCTCTGCTTGCACCCAACAAGCGAGACCAGCAGTCTTCACGATTACCGCCTGCTGCACATGCAAAGAAAAGATCCATCATGGATGGTTGAAAGATCTCTTTTTGTAAAGTGCCTGTATCTTCAGATTACAATCTATTCTGAGCATGTAAGCATGTCTGAAGGAACAGATGTTGTTCTCCGATTACAGCTGTGAGCTAAAATGACGATAAAACTGTTTGTCTCCCAGTGTACGAATCACGGATTGTGCGAGAGTAACGACTGTGAGGTCCCATGTAAGTATCGCAACACAAAAGGAAACTGTAATTTATAAGTGCCTACAAGCGCAGGCAGAGAGCGGTTGTTAGCCCGCATCTAAATGATGCAGTATTACAGCATCAGCAGTGTATCGTACATGCTGGCTGATCTGCATTCTTTCTCAACCAATTTCGCTGAAACTACTCGATAAAAAGTAGATTCCTGCTTTACGTATTGTCTTATATGTCAGATTCATGGTGAACTCTCTGTCTTATAGTTATCTGTCACAGTTATTGTGTTATTTCCTAATTAAGTAGCTCGCGTTAAGGAATCCGAAAATTTTGTAATTAAAAATAGGATTCACTGTAATTTTGCGTTTGGCTCATGTTAAGCCACATATATCTGAATATGAAACGTAGATAAGACAATGAACCTTTTTTTAGGCTTGGGAGGAGGCGTAGCACACTCGTTTCCTCTATACGCGCTTCAGTACAGTGTAAGGAACTATAAAGTCCGTTATACTTCATTAAAGGTCCTATATATCGAAATGACTTCTTGGTCAATAACAGCACACCTATCGGAGCTCTCCACAGATGATACACATTTCGCTGAAAGAAAAAAATTTAAAAATGCGTCGAAAATAAATCATTACTCCAATTTCTGCCAAATCCTGTAACATTGGTGTTTCTAATAATGAACAGCTGAAATGGAAAACTGGCAAAGGATATTCTCCCTACTCTTCTATGACCTGACAAATATTAGCAAAGTAGCAACAAACCATAAACCACCCTTTTGTTTTTGTCCCTAGTCTCTAGTAAGAGTGGTTTGTGGGATTAAAGGGACCAGACTGCTAAGGTCATCGGTCATCTCTAGTAAGAATCGTCAGATGTATTATCTCTGGTTTTTCGGCAGATGTTTGCTACTTCGTTTACCATTCTATAGCTGTAGTCAGCACAAATAATTACTACTTGTCACTTCTTTCATGCGACGACCTGTGTCAATAGAAAGAGTTAGTATGTTTCCCACTACAAACAAAATTATTTTTAAGTCGCAGTTTTACGTGCCCATTCGATAGAGCACTCCCAAATTAGTCTAGTCCAATTTTCGTTTTATCGATATGTATTAACAGGGACAGTAAAACACGGTTAATAAAAAGCAATCCAGCAGCTACTCAGTAGCTCTGTATGTTTGGCGGTAGTAGTCATCGTGGGCCAGAGCGGTTCTGTCACTGCTAAGGTACTCGTTATTCTTGGAGTTTTACTGTCCATGTTAATACATATCGATAAAAGAGACACCGGACTAGAGTAATTTGGGAGCGCTCTATCCAATGGACACTCAGAATAACGATCTAAAATTAATTTGGCTTGTGATGGGAAACATACCGACGCTTTCCGTCGACAATTGGTGTCGCAAGAAATATGTGACGAGCAATATTCGTTTGGGATGATTCCAGCTACATAACACAAAAACGAAATCGCGCATATCTCCTGAATCACCAGAGCAAATGCGACCCATGACTTGTAGGAACACATCCTGTAGACGTGTGTGTGTATGTATGTGTGTGTGTGTGTGTGTGTGTGTGTGTGTGTGTGTGTGTGTGTGTGTGTGTGTTTCTTGAGATGAACAGTCAAAAGTGGCTCATAAAAAAAGAAGTAGCACGTTTTCATAATCTTACTATCCATTGAGACGCAAGCATCGACTTTGTTCTTTCATTTTCTCAGAGAGAACGATATTCGACACGTGCCTACTCACTGGAATAAGGAAAACGTGGAAGGGAGAACCCACCTATATAACTTCCTTTTCACCCAATCTGTTTATTTAACAATATATTATAAATTTTGTTTCTTTTCTACAAAATGAAAAAAATTGCAGAATGAATAAGCTTCTGCAAGAGAAATCAAAACAGAAACAATATTACAATAATTACAAGACGGCCGGACCTGCAGCCCGAACGTTATCGGGTGAAATATCTACGCGTACTCCACAAGCCACCTAATGGTGCGTGGCGAAGGGTACTTTCGGTACCACTAACTGATCCCTCGAACCATGTTCCACTCGGTAGTAGGCGTGGGAAGAATGATTGTCGGTAAGCCTCTGTATTGGTTCTAATTTGTCGAAGTTGCTCCTCGTGGTCAAAACGCGCTATGTATGTGGGGGGAAGTAATATGTTGTCTGACTCCTCCCGAAAAGTTCAGTCCCGAAATTTCAATTAGTAAATCTCTCCGTGATGCACAACGCCTCTCTTGTAACGTCTGCCAGTGGAGTTTGTTTGGCATCTCCGTGACGTTCACTCACCAGCTAAACGATCCCGTGACGAAACGCTCCGCTCTTCGTTGGATCTTCTCTAACTCCTCTGTCACTCCTACCTGGAAGGGATCCCAAGTAGATGAACAATACTCAAGAATCGGACAAACAAGCGCCTTATAAACCTCTTCTTTTGTGGATGAGCTACATTTCCGATGAATCTGAGTCTTGTGTCTGCTTTTCCCACTATGTGTTATATATGGTCATTCCACTTCAGGTCGCTCTGGATAGTTACGCCTAGGTATTTTACGGCAGACGTTGTATCCAGCTGTTTGCCATCAATAGTGTAGCTGTACAGTAGTGGATTTCTTTTCCTATGTATTCGCAATTTGTACATTTGTTTACTTTCGGGGTCAACTGTCAGAGTCGGCACCATTCATCTATTATTTGCAGATCGTTCAGCAAATTCTTACTATCTTCTGGCGTTGCTACTTTGGTATAAACAACTGCATCAGCTGCGAATAGCCTTAAAGAGCATCCGACGCTTTCTACTAGATAATATATTTATATTGTGAAGAGCGATGGTCGAATCACTCTTCCCTCTGGTACTCCGGATATTACCTTTACATCTGTCGATGCAGTTCGGTTAAGAGCGACGTGTTGAGCTCTATCTACAAGAAAGTCGTGAATCCAATCTCACGTCTGCTCCGATACCCTGTAAGCTGGTTTTTTTTTTTTTCATTAAACGGCAATGCGAGACGGTGTCAGATGCCTTCCTGGATCAAAGAACACCGCATCAGGCTGACCGCCGTTGTCCACTGCGCTGTGGATCCCACGAAGGAACAGAGCGGTGTTTACTACCGCGCTCGACACAGTTTCTCTTATTAAATGCCCTTCTGCAACACTTCAAAACTATATAAGCACCACTCATGATAAGAGTGATTCGTTAACTCAAAACAGATGACGTAAGTTTTAATTTCAAAGCTGTATGTCGAGAGGCTCTGGGTTAAGATGCGCACCTGTACTTGAGATTAGGAAACAACATGACAATGATAAGGCTTACTTCGGGTACAAACCAGAAAATAGTACGCAGTGAAGGTAGACAATGACACAAATCAACAAGCGGATTAAAAAATGATTCTCCTCTTTATCAGCAAGGCTTTCCATGGATCCACGGTGCGTCGCAGAAGTTACTGAGTGATGCCGATGAAAACCGATAGAATAGGGCAGTCAGGCCACGAGCGGTCGTCCGGCAGGAATGTTGCCAACCACCCGACGGGATGGCGGCCTGCTGCTTGTAGTCGACGCCCACCCCGGTGAATTGCCCCGGTACCTTCACTGTGCACGGGCCATCCTTGCGCAACTCGTCGTTTCGGGCGCTCGGACCTTGTGACTACCTATTGTCGCGACGCTTCCACCAATCTCCAAACTACGTGCCTCCTCACTCGGGCCAGCGAACCCGTATACATACATCGGCATGCAAAAACCTTCTAAGGACACAACCCACAGGTACCAACTCCTCCTCATAGGTATTGGCAATGGGGCCGCAAGAGGGATAGTCGATACTACCCTAGAGCCAATGGGCCAGACAAGAACGGTCTACCAACTCAATGGCGTCACGGCTCAATTGCTTTCTGGCTCCAGAATTATAATTATCGTACAGATAGTGTATATATCGTAGTGTCCTGTGTTGAAAGGAAGCCTATTTTTGCCTGGGCGACCAATCGTGCTCTTGGGTATAAAGCATTAGTGCCACCAGTTTTTAACTGCTTTGGAATATGTGAGCAGGGTAAGCGACGCAGTCGGACAGCTTGGAGAGTACACCGATGGCGGTGGTAAGTCAGCAGTAAGATGAGGATCTGAGTACGATAAGAAACTGACAATATTTTCTGCACGTTAGGGCAGGTGCCGGGCTGACAATCCTGTGTCACGTCAATGAGGCCAGGTATCGGAACGATGGCCGAGGATGTCTGATTGGCTGGCTGGCCCTCGAGGTTTTGGAGTTAGGAAGAAACCGCTTTATGGAGAGGAGATGGCGACTTCAACACCTGTGGCTGTTGTGGGCAGTGGATGATATGTTTCGGCTGGCGCTGGGGCCCAAACTTGTTAGGCATCAGTGCAGCTGGTCCTAGGAGTCACCGAGGGTACTGTACCCAGTTCCCGGAAAGACGCGATCTGGGCTGGTCTGAGACGTACTAAGTCCAAGGGCCCGCAATGATTTGGTGTAGAGCTATACAGACAGACAAATGTTAGCATAGACTGCTGATGCATGGACAGCTTCGCTTCTCTTGACCCGACTGTGGCTGCCTGCAATTTACTGCAAATGTTTATTCCTGATTACTGGAGTCCTTTTTGGACAAAAGCAAGTGACTTTACAATTTTGTGAAGATTATTCTTATATCTAATATTGATTACTTGAGCTGAAATGTTGGTTTCAAAAAGAGATAAACTTCAATGACAAATTTCATCAACGAATAAATATTATGAAGCAGTAGTTAACGACACTAGTACTCAAAACAGACATCTACCGGATGTTATTGAATTCGCCCTACAAATAATTCACGTTACTGGAACCATAAAATGTTAGCCAAAAATTATCCTTTATGATATGCAATGAAAGTAATCATAGTAATCCAGATTTATTATTTTTATATCACCTATGTCTGACAACATTCGCATTGCGAATGGAAATTTATACAGGCGTTTCAGCAGTCCTGTGGAGGGCTTCTTCGAGCCAAATTAATTATCAACACTGTCAGCTTCTTCTAACTCTTCCTCGCCAAATTTTTTGACAATACTGCTGGGAAGCCTCTTGCAAGTTCTGAACTACAGAGAGAGTGTCTCTCCAAATCTTGTCAATTGAAGAAGCCACACAATAGTTGGTGAATCAACAAGGTTTTTATTGCTTACACGAACGGTTTCAGATGACTATAATTTCGTCATCTGGTACAAACTGTAAAGATCAGCAGAATTTATTACAAGACTAGGCTAAGTTATCGTCATTAAAAAATGCAACGAATAACCAACTATACACTCTTAAATTTTCTAAATGAGGAACAAAATATCCATGTCTGAAGCACAAGAAATGGAACCTAAAAATTTACCAATATGACAAACTTCATTACAACGAGAAAGTAAGAGTTGACTGAATAAGAAAATATCGAGTGTGCTAAAAAAAAAAACGAAAAGGAAGACTTTATGTAGAAACTACTTACACAGATTCCGTGAACAGTTCCCGTGCTGCCCCACTGGCTCTACAAACAGAAAAACAGTGAATTGCAAATAGTTGCTGGGCGTGAGTACCGAGGGCGTACGCTGTTCATTATGTTGATACTGTACATCTACAGTTACGATGGGTGCAACTAATTAAACCACAAGAATCGAAAAACCGCACTGTAAAAAGGCTGACAAGGAAAAAAGTCACAACATTACGAGGGAAGGGAACTTGTACATAATAAAGGAATACTATTGTGTAACCTGCGTAAACACAAATGCAGAAAAAACTTAAATGGCCGGGATTATGTCATAATTAACTAAAATACGTATGTTAATGACACATGTCCGTGTGTTCATTATTAGTATCAACAGACTGGGAGTGGCGACTTCTTAAAATTGCAGTTTCTTCCAGCACATTTACTGCATGACCTTTCTCTGTAGTATGTAAAGTAGTTAAATTATCGCTAGCCTACAACAAATCATGCTTGTTGTCAATCAAATGCCTAGTATTAGCTGACCTTGAATTGGAAACCTATTAGTGTTGTTTGACACTCCTATGCCAACTTATTCATTTTCATGTGAGTAAAGTCCTGTCTTCCTTTTTATTGATTCATTTAGAAGTTCTTATGTGTGTATATTCGCTCTTCAGATAGATTTCAAATTTTCTGAAGCTTGCTTGCCGTAATCAAGTAATTTATTTTCTCTCATTTCAGTTTACACCATATGATGGAGTTTTAGTATTGTGAAACCGGTGGTGTAAGCAAATTACTGTTGATTCAGCAGTTGTCGTACGGTTACTTCATTTTACGAAACGGTCTTGTACAGTCGCGGCTGCCTCACAAGAAGAGTTGTTAACTATTATTTGAAGGTTTGGTAACACATAATTTTGGAAGAAATGTTTTATAATTACTGTGAAAATTTCCATATCCAGTCTATCTGACTATACTTGATTTCTATTTAACTTGAACTGCCATTTATTGCAATGTCTGTATCATCTGCAAACAAAAGAAACTTGGAATATGTTAATGTTACAGATGAAAAGACATTGATATACACTTGAAAAAGTAAAGGTCCCAAGGTAGAGCCATTGGGGACATCTCATATAAATAATTCCCAGTTAGGTGAAGAATGATAGCTTAATACATGCACGTTTCCTAATGACACATTTTGTTCCCTGCTAGAGATACACTACCGCTCATTAATTTCACTACACCCTGGTATTTCAGATATACAATACAAACCCAACGTTATTTCTTACATAATAGAGTTGTATTAACTTCAACTTACATAATACAAAGACAATCATTATATTTTACTTGCATCAAAGTACCCTCCTTTCGATTTAATGACAGCCTCCCAAACTCGAGGGATGCTGTCAAACACTTTTAGTAGGTATCGTGAATCTATATGATTCCACACGTCCTTAACAATCTTCCAGAGATGGTCCATGCTGGATATATTAACTTCGCTGATACTTCTGTCTGCTTCATCCCAGACCATTTCAATGGGATTGCAATCGGGGCTTTGGGAGGGCCATACCATATCATTCAGTACTTTCTGCTTTTCCTTTGATGCAATGTAGTTCGTACAGTGTGCAGGCCGATGTTTTGGGTCATTATCCTGTTGTAAGGAGAATCCTTTCCCTATAAAGCGCAGCCCACTACATACTGAATGATACTGAAGTATGTGGTGGTACTGCTTCAGATACACACATCCTTCTATTTTCACCATGTCGCCAATACTATCTCCGGCAAAACATCTCCGAACCCTAACAGATACTCCACCGATCTTAACTGTAGGTACAACACACTCCCCTACAAATCGGCGAACAAATATTCTCGTTCTGGTACCAAAAATCGCGAACTGCGATTCATCGGTGAATAACACCATTGTCCACTCTTCAGATGTCCAATTACGATGTTTTCTAGCCCATTCAAGTCTCTTAGGTTTATTTATTGGCCTTAGAAGGGATTTTCTTTCTACGACACATCCTATCAAGTCGGCTTCAGTCAGTGTCCTTCTTACTGTTGCAACAGATACTGTTGTCGTGTTTATTTCTACCAATTCTGCACGAATTTTGGGCACTGTTTTGAATCTATTTCTTTTACTGTTAATTCTGATATATTTATAATCACTTTTAGTTGATTTACGAGGTCGTCCTGGTAGTGGTATGTCATTATTGCTACCTGTTGTCCTCTGGCGGGAAAGGGTGTATTCCAGTCCCCCTCCAGACACATTACACTCTTTCGCAATTTGGCGAATAGATAATCCTGCTTTGCTTAGTACTACAAATGCAGTACATTTTTCTATGAATATCTCCACTCGTGGAGCCATACTTCAATGTCACGAATGAACTGGCGTGCTGTGCATCGTAGCAATCCTTGCCGTTCGCTGCGGACTTCACATCACTAGAAGGAACAACACAGGTACACTAAATGTTGTGTCCGTCAGCAAATAGGTGAAAAAACATATCAGATAGGTACAGAATGTTTATTTACTATTGTATCTCGATGACCACAATAAAAAATCATGACATATGTACAACTGTTGTACTGTTCCTTTACTTATTGAAATCAATGAGCGAAATTAATTAGTGTATATGATTTCATCTATTTTCCAATATTTCTTACTACATCGTAGTATTCTAATTTAGTAACAATGAAGTGATTTCAATTTCAGTATTTCTGAAATTTATTAGTAGACCCGTTTGGAGCAAACAGTTTCAGTATCAATACTCTGCAGATGATGTTAAAGTTGTTTTGATAATTTTCATGAACCCAGAAAATTGTAAAAGTAATTTATTTACATTTCTGGAATTTTAAATCATTGATTCTCTGTGTTTATGAGCAAAGTGGCTATGAGCACTATGCGACTTAACTTCTAAGGTCATCTGTCGCCTAGAACTTAGAACTAATTAAACCTAACTAACCTAAGGACATCACACACGTCCGTGCCCGAGGCAGGATTCGAACCTGCGACCGTAGCGGTCTCGCGGTTCCAAACTGTAGCGCCTAGAACCGCACGGCCACTCCGCCCGGCTATGAGCAAAGTATTAACGTCTAGATCAGAGTATTAGAGGTATAAGATTTCAAAAGGATACTGCTGATACATTTCGTAAAAAATATAGCTGCTAGTTGGATTTAGTTTCTCTACAAACTGAACTACGAACTTGTAAACCCACAGCAATGAGCCAACACACTTACACGAAATGATATAAATACAAAAACGAGAAGTTCAGGCCGTATTTTTTGTGTTACTTATCTTTAAGTTTTGAGTGACGTGAGTTCTGAGTGACCTGTCTTCGACTCGCACAACATAGGATCATATTACACAGTTTTCAAGCGGCCCTTGTTTCAGGGAAATGTTGAAGCTGCAAATGGTTTCATTCTGATGATCCTCGTGGATGAAAAATAAATCTTCCAAAATATGAAACTCAAACTTGGCTCCCGGCGAAACGTGAATCCGTCGTACGGCAGCAAGCTAAACAAGAAGAAATGTCTGCACAAGGACTTTTCTCTGAACGCTCTGAATAAAAAGCCGTGTCGTCGGCTTGCACGGTAGATGAAAAGTCAACACTGACAGCGTCGCCGTGGGAAATTGTCTTTCCTCTCAAGAGTTTCCATTCGCTCTTCCTTGCTGAACGCTCTGTATTATCTAACATACCTAAACAAAAACGTTGAATTATGAAAGAATTTCCTCTTGGTGAAGCTTGCGGTTGTCTTATGCTATTACGGTAAACTCGATTCTTTGTGCACACAAGTAATTAGGATGGTAATGGAATTTTTCGTAGCAAACCGAAGTAAAAACGGAAAAAGTGTAAATGCCACCTGATCTAAATCATTGTTTCTTTGCCATACTGCGCACACGAATAATATGACACCGTAACGACACATGATATTTGTCACGCAGTGCAAAAATGTTTTTATTATACACTACATAGCGATGTTATTAAGTGATTTCGTTGAGATAGATTCCTCAATAGAGAATTACATTTTCATGTTCACTCATCTAAAACCTCTCGGCTCCCCCAGTCGATGGCTCGAGTCCTCCCTCGGGCATGAGTGTTTTTGTTGTCTTTAGCGCAAGTTACTTTAAGTAAGATTAAGTAGTGTGTAACCCTAGGGACCGATGACTTCAGCAGATTGGTCTCATAGGAACCTACTACAAATTTCCAATTTTCCAGTCTAAAATTGCAAGCATTCAACAGAAAGGATCTGTCGGTCCGTCGGTGTAATGTATCTACTATCAACAACAAGTTACGTCAGAAACAAGCTGGGTTAATGGAGTAAATAGGGAGTATATAACTGGCATACATCTTACACCTAATAAAGCTACGTAATCTAATATATGTAGTGTTAAATATATTTCTTATTTCAGCTACATTTAAATGTAAGGTACAATAATGGTCATGATGCATATAAAGCTATTTTCATAAAACATGTAGATTACACGATATCTATTCAAAAATGTAAAAATAATATCCTTACATTTCTTTAATTTTTTGTCACTGATATCTGATTAATGTATAAAAGAAGACTTGAAATTTTATTCAAATAATGAGTCGTAATTACTTCTACAAGCATTACATCTTTCGCGAAGGCATAATTATATGACAGTCTCACGGTATTCTTGTCACGTCAGTGGCAAAAAATAACGTACGTCTACAGTATTGCACGCTCTACTGCAATACGCAGACAATTGTCAGCACTTTGTGCGTCTCCCTCCACCAAAGTCAAAGCTGCTCCCACTTCCCAATGACGGGTATTATGAGTGTGCATTTCTTTCTAAAAGGTACTATATCAGTACACAGATGAGCTCAGACCGTTGTCGTCAAGTTCGAGATAACGAACTACATAATCGCCTAAGCAAATATAGTGTAGAGTAAATTGTCTCTAACGTGAAACTTAAATTCATCGTTGCGGCAGATTTACAAGGCAGACTACTACAAAAATGGATTGGTGGGGTACTGCTAAGAAATTAATAACAATCGTTGAAGTAATTATACTTGACATTCATATTTCCATGTTCATGTAAGTCTCCATTTTTACTGTGATATTTCAGTTTCCTAATGTTTGTTCAGACTTCCGTAAATAAATTTTTAGTTTCCGAATTTTCATATCAGTATGAGAGTACACAACTAAGTATTATCGTTATGGGATGCTATTGACAATTCATAACATAGATCGTTTCGATTAGTAAGAGAAGCTGATATTATGAAAAAAATTAATCCTGACCAACTGATAAGCTGAAGAAATTGTATAATCGTATACATAAACGATCAGGCCAAGATATTGGGTACACACTGTGTCCTCTTCCATGTGAAACCGCTCAATAACGGATGTAGATTCAGCTGTAAAAATGCGTAAATATTAAGTGGACGCAACAGTGGATGTCGCCAGTGGCAAATTTCATTGCTTTAAATATGAGGTACAAGGAAATTCTTCTGTGTACCATTGCTAATGGTTTTGATAGTATGGGACTACTAACACCTTCATCATTCGTTTCAGTTTATTTGATAATACTTTTCAAACTCGACCCGTTCTATTTGATATGAAGTGGAAGAAATTTCTGCAGCAACTGAAACTGTTGATACTACATTTTCGTTACATCCCAAAAAGCTACAAAACGTCATCAGGTGCCAGCATATATTAGCAATCATCAGAAAAGCAAAATCATGATCACACGTAATTCGTTGTCAGATGAGAGGATAAAATGTTAACCACTCACTCACACACATTCTTTGTTAGAGAAATGACATAACTTCCGCAAAAATAAAATGCAAAACTGACAGAATTCCATCGTCATTATGACCGTGTAATCATTTTCTGTGTGGGAATTCATTGCACAATTCACACTGCCTAATTCAGAAAAGTATGCTTTCACAGATTCAGAGATAGATATACGCGTCTACCTTAGAGACCTAAGTGAGTAAATTACGTGAACATATTGTTTATTACCACGCCTTCTGCATTGTCCCATTGAACTGATATATGCAGTGGGTACTGCGCACGTCGGCAATGTCAAGTCTAAATAGTAACGTGACTTTAGTATCACGACGTTTGCTTCTATTTTGTACTTCGACTAAGTATTAGATACATACGTTTTGTTTTTGCATGCCTATTTATTACTGACAAAAATTGATGCAACTGCTACAAAACGTAACACGTGAAAGGAAGAACAATAACGTTTCGCAAGTTAACGCATGAAGGCAGTGTATTTAGTTAACAAGTATTCTGCTCTGCACTTCTAAATACACGTTCAATAGTTATTCTGCCTGTAAGTAGTCTCCTAACACTATTAAAGTTAACACGTACAACTTACATCTTGAACAGTTATATGACTCATAGTACACACTACTTTTGATGCATTTCTTACATGGGTTAGTATTTTTTTTATTGGAAATGACATCACTTCTAAACCACGACAAAATTTTTGTTCTGGATTGTGCCCAACTGGCCCATTTATTCTAAAGAACGTTGACTGAAGCCTGTAAATGGTTGAATTATTCAGTAGAATGTTACTTTGTATAAAATCTCTGCGTACAGACGAAGTCATATCGAAGTTAAAAATCTAGCAGTCGACGTGAATCGTAACCCTCAGCTTTGGGAAGTGACTGTCTACTGCCATCAAAGTATATGTCCTGTATGGTCTCGGTCAAGCTTGTCATTAATCGGGGGATATTAATTTGTATTCTAATTTCTGCTGATGGACTGACGTCACCTGGGGAAACTATTAACATACACAAATGTGGGAAACAACTATTGAGGTGGGAAGTTCCATTGTCCAGTCGTGCGCTGATTGAGGGCAGAAGGGGATCGGGAAACACTTTCAGTAATGTATCTCATTAATCATTAAGCTATGTGATTTTATTCCTTTGAAGCCACTTAATCTTAAGTGTTAATCTCTAGTCACCACTTTCATATTAACCTCTGTCTCCGTTAAAACTGTTGTTTCACATGCAGTTTCTCCTAATTCATTTATAACCGAGTACCAGTAAGCCGATAGTTTGATATCTGATTTACCTAGGAAGACTGGTCACACATAGAAGTATCATGGAAAACATTCCATGCACCTTGATATAGGCTACCCACCTTACATCGTCCGTCCGAAGAGCAGTGATGTAGGTTGGGTTGCCTAAGTTGAGGTGCAATAATATTACGAGAGGACTATTAGGCCAAGTAACATTTCTTAAACGCAGGTCTACACTTCAAACTGACGTATATACTTGACACTAATTTTCACCAAAGTCACTAACTATTTGTTAAACACAGAAACGTTGAAAAATAGTTGACACGTTCAACCAATCACTCAATTCCTTAACGTTGGAAATATGTTTTTGATCTTGGAGAGATTCGAGATCTGCTGCTTGAACGCCATCATCGTTGTAAAATCTCGTTCCGCTAAGGTGTTCTTTCAGTTGGCCGAAAAGGTGGAAAAACATAGTGCGTGTGCTCGACTGTACATTGTGCATAACGCAAATCTGTGCGGCCCTCATCTTATACTCGGGTGCATTTCCCTACCGCTGCAAGAGATATTACATTAGATTCACATACTGCGAAAATTTAGAATTTGCCACAATAGTCGTACTGTCCTAAGTAATTAAACTTTTGAGACAATTTCCTGTTCGCCCTCAATTTCACGCACACTATGTGATGCTTCTGTTATCCATACTGCAGGAGAACTGTGTATGCCGAAACTCCATTTTGAACACACGACGTTGTTGTTGTGGAAAAGTGTGGGATCACATTTGTAAGTTAGTTTCTGAAGTCCCTACATATTCTGCCTACCCGCTGTTAGGTAAATATGATAATGGAGCAGTATACTAATTTCGACAGAAGATTGAGGAGTTGCTGCATTATACACGTCTTGGATTTTTAAAGTAGTGTGTAAAATGTGCCATGTGAATTGGGCAAAACTGAGATACGATGGGTGAGTTGTGTTCTGATCATGTATGGCAAAAAATGTAGAAATCTAAAACATTAGCTGTAGTGGAATACAGCCTTACAACGTGGCGTAAGATAAATGTAAAGAATACAAAACTCCTCTTCCATGCATCGATTAACTGGGACTGTAATAAACGAAGGAAAAGATATCACATATACTATTACAACTGTAACGGAGGTGGCGGCTACAACCTCTGTAGTTCCTGGAGACAGTCACTTAGGATGGAGTACCTCAAGAGTAAAACAAAGAAAACCTGAATTCTGAAGGGAATACGTGAGGCTGGGGCAAGTGTCTGATCCACTTGCATTCCTCTGATGCTGCTGGGCTGGAAAACTAAGGGCTTCCTGTCACAATACAAAACGACGTCCACCGACCAACAACAAGCTTGAACGCCAGTATGAAGCGCATTATCATCTCCTGATGAAGAAAATAGAGGTCATCTTCGAAAGCTTGAGTTCTAACTCGGATTTGACGTGGTTTGTGGACAAATAAGGTTTTATTCCGGATGTTAGCAAGGAAAACGTAGATGTCATACTAAATTTATTTTATTTACTTTGCCTATGGTAATACAGCGACAATGTTTTATATAACTACAACAATATGTAACCGAAATGTATAAAACAAAGCAATGTGTAAATAGTACATGTGTAAAAAACAAGCAATGGCACAAAAGGATAAATCACTAAAGACAAAGTAACAACATGTTAAAAGCTTGGCAAACCTGACTAGAAAATCATTCATATATTTAAAGCTCAATATCTAGATTGCAGAGGGTTTTACATATATAACCTCAGAGACAGGTCCGGCGTATCTTCTTAAGGGGCATTCCTCAATAATATGGCGGACGTTCTGTTAAGGTGCTCCACAGTCACAGGCTGGTGAGCCACATAGACCCCATTTATACCAATATGCATTGCATCTTGTGTGGCCCGTTCTGATACGGTTTAATTTAGTCCAGGTACATCTCTTCAGGCCAAGGCCCGGTAATTCCAGAGTAGGATCTTGTATACCTTGTTTATTAATTCCAGAATCATTCCAAAAGTGCCGCCAATGCTCCTTGATGTCAGGTTGATGTTCTTGTGTATTAACCCATATAGGCTTCCGTGACTTCAAGCGGGTCGATGGTAATTCGTTCAAAACTTCATGGATTGGTAGATTCTGTGGGTAATCTAAGTCATGAATTTTTGACCACTCTCTTGTTACTGCTTTTTGCCTTCTCAATTGTGGAGGTGGGATATTGCTTAGAGTATTCAGCCAAGGCACTGGGGTGGATGTAATAGTACCCGTTATTATCCTCATACACTCGTTCAAATGGACATCGATTTTCTTAGTATGAGTACTCGAATGCCAGACAGCAGAGCAATATTCAGCAACAGGATATGCCAGGGCTATTGCAGCAGTACGTAAGGTGGATGCTTGAGCTCCCCAAGTCGAGCCAGCCAGTTTTCTCAGGATGTTGTTGCGACTCTTTAGCTTTTGGCTTTCGTTTTGTAGATGTTTTTTTGTAAGTCAGGGAGCGGTCTAGTGTTATCCCAAGGTATTTGGGGTTGAAGTTGTGTTTGACTCTTTGTTCATAGAAGTTTACATTCAGTTCCTGGTGGGCCATTTTATTGTTCAAGTCGAAAGCTCACACCTCAGTCTTGGATTAGGGCAGCGTCATCATTTTTTATAATAGGAATTCAAGGACTCCAGATCTTCTGTGAGTACGCTCACTCCGTCCCCAAGTGTTTTAGTTTGTACAACTAGAGCCAAATCATCGGCGTAGCAAAATTTCCTGCTGACTGTATTGATTTCACACTGCCACACACAGCGACAAAACAAGATAAAGAAGAATGTCATACAACAAATTTTTACTGTTATACATATCTGTAATGGGCAACACACAGTGCGATTGATTATTTGTGCTGTGGGTTTGTGTTGTAGTCTTCATTAAGCTAATGTCTCCGGGATTACGTCTCCTTTACTAATTCGTGATTCGTTCAGAACTTAGACGCAACGGTGGACATGTGTAACGGAAATTTATTTGCCAATACTGCTCACTATCTGATGTCACTCCTCGATTATACACGACTATAAATTCTGATCTCTGAGTGTGTAATCTCTAAATCGGATGTGATTGATGAGGAGTACGGCAGTTGCAAACATCTCATGCGCAACGAGCGAGCCGCGAGGAAACCGCCAGACACCTGTTCGCCTGTTGGCCCGTTCGTTTTAAACTGTGCCATATCAGAGGGAGGAGCAGCGGGCGCCTGCGAGGCAGACAACCGGCAGTACATTACCGTAATGGACGGCTGCCGGCGCGGCAGTGGTAGGGGAGCCGGCGCCCAGTGCCTGGCCTCTGCTCGCTGCCGCTGCCGCTGCGGGCAGTTTGATGTATCGCCTGCGAGATAACGGCGGCCAGCCGACCTGGTCGAGGAGCGGAGCGGAGCGGAACGGAAGGCCAAACACTCGTGCAGCTCCATGCGGGCGCGGACCGCCTCCCAATGACGAATTGTTCGCCACAGACCCAGCTCCACCAGCAAAGACCAGCTAAGCATAAAACAGCAGCCGAAATCCTTGTTTTCACATGGATCACACGACTCTATAATCATCATTTATTCGCTGCAGCTGAACTGAGTTTAATTCTGTGTTCCAGACTCTATTAGCGATGCGTTTCTGCAGCAAGTTACCATCTTCGAGAAATTTAACATGATTTATCAAATTACACAAGCGACGTTTGTCACAGTAGAATATCGGGTGGAACAGAACACGTAAATTATTTCGATATTATAATATTTTCTGAAGTTTGTATTCCAGTACTCTCCACTCTTAACAATATTATGACGATTACTTAATAGTCGTATGAAACTCATTGTCACTCTGTGTATGCCGACTTGCGGTTGAGCCCGTGTTATGCCCCTTACGCTTTTATTTGCCTACTGACGATAGGACAATGCTTCTTTATAATTTTTATATTGAAGCCATACGCTGACATTAAGGGAGGTATATTGTTTCACTACATTACTCCTTACGTTAAGCTGTATATACCTAGCAAGGCTGAAACGTGTCACTGCCAGTTAATACATAAAACAATTTACGAACAAGATTGTCCTTATTGAAGATAAAAATTTGTGGTCGTTGACTTTCTTATTTATCCTCCCTTTGCATTTCCATAGTATAAGTTTTTGAATGACTGTATTGGCCGGCCGCGGTGGCCGAGCGGTTCTAGGCTCTTCAGTCTGTAACCGCGTGACTGCTACGGTCGCAGGTTCGAATCCTGCCTCGGGCACGGATGTGTGTGATGTCCTTAGGTTAGTTAGGTTTAAGTAGTTCTAAGTTATAGGGGGCTGATGACCTCAGATGTTGAGTACCATAGTCCTCACAGCCATTTTTGATTATATTGGACAGGAAGTTGCAATGTTTAAAAAAATTATGTTTGTTGCCAATCAGTTTTATTTTTTGATCGTCAATGGCTATGAGCTTGCCCATCATCTCGCCTAGTTTGGCAAAGAAACTGTCAATGCGCTCCATTCTGAAACCCGCTTCAGAGTCATGCATTCAGCTACTCTCGGTGTTCATATCTTTTCATGAAATCGTAGTAAAAACCTTTATTTGCTTTGATTTTTTTCCTATTCAAGCGATGCTGCATTTATCCCTGCATACTTGTACACCATATTTTGGAGCTCATCTTTACTCAAAGGCATAATCTGGTTATCTTAATATATAACGCTATCAAACGGTACTGTTCCCCGTTCAATACCGAATGTTCTCAGAAGATATTTTTGGTCCCGTAAAGCTTCAAGTCTAAGGCATTTCCGCGAACCTGCGCGGTTCGAGGCGCCATGCCACAGATTGGGCGGCGCGTCCCGCCAGAGGTTCGAGTCCTTCCTCGGGCATGGGGGTGAGTGTTGTTCTTAGCATAAGTTAGTTTACGTAGTGTGATGACCTCAGCTGTTTGGTCCCTTAGGAATTCGCACACATTTGAACATTAGGAACGGAATATTTCTCACTCGCTTCCCTTTCTACGACATTCTCCGTGGTATTTTCATCCAGTTTGATCTGTCGTGTGAGGTAAAAGGCGAAAGTGATTTGTCCAATACATTCTGCTGTGGTAGTTTAACATTATCGTTGTTATTATTTGGGCTAGAAAATGTCACTGCCTAAAATATACAGAAAAATATCAGTTAAATCTTAAGAAATGATGTAATATTACTTAGTTGCAAGCAGAACACAATTGCCAAAATTTAATTTCACATACAGAGAAATTCACTAGGAACAAATAACCTTTTGCCGCTCTCAAACACAGGTGAATAAGGCAGCCAACTATTTGCAATAAATGGTGGTTTTCAATTATTCTCAACCTTGGTTTCAATGAATATGAGCCCATCTCCTTCAGAAGGACAAGAAACAAACTTCGCAGTAGCAAACAGTCAGTTATTAAGGCGATCTAACACCTCCAGATGAAATGTGTCGGCAACGATCTGTACATCCATCTGTAAACTTTACGGCCCCTAAAATAAAGGGATTGTCAAATCAGTAAAATCAATCACATAAAATCCCATACCTTGTTAAGAGGTGTCTGATTTTGTTGTTGTGACATGCCCTTGATTTTAGGGCTAGCACCTTATAGAAATTGATGTACAGAGCGTTCCCGACTCATTTCACGTGGAGATGCTAGATCACTTTACTGACTGTTTGGTAATGTGAAGTTTGTTTGTTGTTCTTCTGAAGAAGACGGGTTTAAATACGTTGAAACCACAGTTGAGTTTAACTGAAAACCACTATTTATTTGCAACTGGGTGGCTGTCTTATTTACCTGCAGATCCGTAACCGTAGCTGGTGTGCAGCAATGTTGAAAATCTTCATGCTCTGCAACGCGCTGTTGCTTTAATTTAAAATTTTGTCAATGATGATGTGCCTCCATAGCTGACAGCGCAGTTCACAGCCCCTAGACTTTAGTAATAACAGCTAATGCCCAAAACAATCCACTGTTCGCTATTGTACGACCTTTCTGTACCGTACAGCTGCAAGAGACAATAAAATATGGCAGCTAGGTCCAAACACAAGTATTTACAGACGCATCTCGTAATAACGTGTATAAAACATAGAATGTCTTATTCGAAAGCATGAACCATTTTCTTGGAGCAAATACGCAAGTGTTTGCAGTTGAGAAGTAGGTCTGAAGTCAGATTTTTGCATGCAAAAGGAATTGTAATTGCTGACAGTCGTCCCTAGCTGTCGTACGACCCACTCCAGGGATGGCCACCATTTATTGGCACAACATGGTTAGGTTAATAAGAGATTAACATGCATCTGAGCCTAGCAGTCATATTCCTGCATGATATAACTAATTTCGACTTGAACGTGAGTCGTGTGTCGCGAGAGAAAACGATAAATACCATATAAGTAGTAATGATGCCCCACTACAGAAGTATTGTCAACGAAGTTTGCTGGCCGTAATTGGAATTGTTTGGGAAGTTAGTGTAAGGGGCTATAATAAAGTTTCCGTTCGAAGGCTCCACAGTCCAGAATCGGTGTGTCAATCAGGAAAACCTGGCTTGAGCACTGAGGCAATCAGCCCACCGAAGTTTGGTAAAACATCCTGTCCGGCTGCGGAAAGAAGTTCGTAACTTCCCGCTGCACATCCTCGTCCCACTGGAATCGTCGACCGCTCAAAGTATTTTTGAGTGGATTGAAAGCGTAATAATCGCAAGGGCTAAAACAAGGAATATAGGGTAGGTGGGAGAGTGTGTCTCGCTTCAGTTGGCGTAACTTCATTGTTACGAGATTTGCGGCAGTGGAAATTACCTTATTATGGAGTAGTAGCATCACTGAGTGCACCATGACACAATGGTGTTTCTCGGCAGATACTCTGCCCTTACACATTTTACTTTCTTCGATGGTTGTCTACAGGTGATTGTCCTTGGGCAGCTAAAAAAATAATAACAGACTATTGATCCTGTTTTGACGCATTTGGTAGTAGCGTCTCCACGAAGCGAGGTGCCGCAGTGGTTAGCACACTGGACTCGCATTCGGGAGGAAAACAGTTCAAACCCGTGTCCGGGCCCCCAGAATTAGGTTTCCAGTAATTTCTCTCAACCGCTCCAGGCAAATGCCGGGATGGTTCCTTTGAATGGGCGCGATCGATTTCCTGCTTCATGCTTGTGCTCTGACCCTAATGGCTTCGATGATGACGTTTCACGTTTCCATATTTGCATATCCACAACGGGAAGACACGAATGCCACATAAACCCCTTGCCTACTCGTCGATGCTTACATAACGGTATCGGAGTCGCACTATGTTTCATATATGCCTCAGAAATGTCCTCAAACGGAAGCTTTTTGATCGCCCCTTATAATTTTCAGCAAGATAGCGTTTTACATTATTATACTGAATGGTCATTTGCGCATGGCTGTACCAGAGAGCCGGTTCTCAGTATAGGAACAAGACAGTGGCTGGCAAACTAACCCAACACAGCAGCCCGTCCAAAAATATGCAGGTAAGCACAGTCAGGTTGACTATGAGAAGTAGAGCCTCCTATGCTCTCTCCCGTTTTCTTCGAAACGCATGCTATTAAATAACCCCCATAGATACAGCTCTGCCTAATTGGGAGCCGAGTTCTACACTTGTGTGCAGAGATACCAAATATTAGTGCCAATCGCGTGAGTCGATTGATTTCGCTCGGAGTGGGATTTGGTATGTTTCCCGTGGCGATTCCTGGTGGAAAAGAGCTTACACTTCCCTTTAGGACAAGAAGTTATTTGGGTCAATCCACTTGAAAGTCAGAAGTGAATATTAATTACTGAAGTTCGGCATCTCATGTGCGTTGTCACAGTCTTCATATCGGCATGTGTCGAAATGTGTACGCCGTTTATGCAATTTTTAGACGTACAGTTTGCGGTAATGATAGACGTCACAAAAAAATCTTCGAAAATATATGACACAACAATAAACTAAGGTAAGCTGTCCCCAAATTTCGTGTAACTTTTAGTACAAAATTTTTCCAGTTCTTATCATCGTAATTCAAAGGGTAGGAAGTACTCTGAGGCATGGTGAACACAACCTTCCTGTGAGAAGGAAACACTCATGACAGATGATGGCCTCTACGTTAGGGGTTGTGCGATGGGCCAGCTCTTCATCTAGAGAAAATATCCGGGATATGTCTAGGTTTTTCGATGGTTTTAATGGAATTTGACAATGGAGATGGAAATGGACTTTTCATTTTGTTATCTGTAACGTACAGCGCATCCGCAATAAACAACAAGAAGTTATAATAGACATAAGACAGAACAACTTTGATGTAGCTGTGCTTTCCGAAACAAAAAAAGAAAGGTAGTGGCGGTAAATATCTGCTGGAGTTGGCGCGTTATTTTAGTTTGGTGGACAAAAGCAGTAGACCGAGAGCAAAATATGTGACATGGTGTCAAGCAGTTAATGCAAGTTTGACAACGTTGAAGCAGAGAGTGATAACGGGAGTGTGTGCCCCTACTCAAGACTCGCCGTTGCAGATAAAGGAAGATTTTGAACAAATGCTGATGAGACTATAGAAGCCGTTCGAAGTGGCCATGAACTGTCATTGGCTAAAGATTTTAACAGCAGAAGAGGGAAAGAGAGGGAAAGTAAGGGGAGCGTGATTCATGTGGAGGGTTGAGGATTAAAAGAGGGAAAAGGTTGGTGGATTTACTGGAGCAGTAAGAATTACGAATAGAAATTACATTCTTTGCTCAAAAGGAATTTACATGACTTCTCCATGTAAGAGGACTGAACTCAATAACTGGTTACTTAATTTTGAGGCAAAAGGCAAATTTATAAATTCATAGTGTCTGAGATAAAAGAGGGGCGAATTGTGGAAGTGTCCATTATCTGGCAGAATTTAGAATTTATATCCCCCATACCTTCTGTAGTAGAAGCGAACAGAAGAGGTTGCAATTTACTGACTAGCCTGAGATCAGAATGTATAATTTGGACAGAGGAAAGATACTACTAAGTGCCCATACCAACAGCGACTGGGAAACAAATTGTAGAGTGCAGAGAGAAGTATACCAAATGTACATGAACGTATAAAGACGGCCATAGGTGAAGCAGCGAAACTAGCACGAATAATATGAGAACCGGGTGAAACCATTTTGGTGGGATGCGGAAATACCAGAGATAACTGAAACGAAAAAAGAAGCATATTTGACATTTCTGAATGTGAATGGTAGTCAAAGTAGACACAAATATAGGAGACTAAATATAGAAGTAAAAAAGAGAAGCTTTAAAACGATAAAACGAGGCAGGGGAAGAAAGCTGTGAATATGTAAGGATGTTGGTGACGCTTGGAGAACAATCAAGTCAATGCAAAGTCAACTAGTGATAAGTTACGTCATAATAATATTAATCATGGTCAATATACAATGCATTAGAACGATGTTTTCCAGAAAAATCGGCCTGAATTTTCACATAGATGTGAGGTTAGGATGCATTAGGAGGAATTATGACTTTTCGATATAAAAGTTATTCAATAGGCTGCGAGGAGCTGTAAGATGGAAAAGGCACCAGTACATCCAGAGCTGGTGAAGTTGGCTCCACCGAAATATTTGAAGATGTAAGGAGGCTACTTGAAACAGTATTAAGAGGAGAAGATGTTCCGTTAGGGTGGAAAACGTGCTACGTAAGACAGTGCATTGGAAAGGGTCACGTAATGATCCTAATCATTATAGTGGGTTGGAAGTGATGCCTTTTGTAGGAAGACTGTACTCAAAGGTACCGAAGGATCTGGTCATGAAAGAAACAAGCAACAAGAAGAGCAAGTAGAACTCCGATTACGAATATCGGTAATGGAGAAAAACTTCACAATGAAAATAATATGTGAAATACGCAGAATAATTGGACTGGTGACGCGAGGTGCATTGACTGGCCTACATAAATCATACAATAACCCACCACGCAACAGACTGTGGGGAAAGTTGAAATAGAGTTAGAACAAAGATTGCATAAGACTGTTATGAAATTGTATGTAAATAACACAGCCAGAGTACGTCTGGGAGTAGTTGGACAGAAGAATTCAAGGTGAATAAGGATATGCCGTAGGGATAGGGACTGTCACCGATCCTCTTCAGCTGTATGTAGGAGCAATTCTACAGACTTGCATAGATAATGCAAGGTTATGGGAGTGATAGTACGTAGTAGACAACAAGATATTCAGCCTGTATCTTACAGGTACCAGATTGTACTAGCAGGACGTGAAGATGCCCGATCTATGTGGGAAGAAACAGGAATACAATAAGACTAGCCGGAAGATGAAAAAGCGTGAGTACTTAGCTCTTGGAACGAAAAAAGTAAAAAATTCAGTAATTTGGAAGTGGATGGAGAAGTGATTTTAGGGGTGCAAAAGGCAAAATACCTTGGGATATTATTTAATATACAGGGTACGAGCAATGATGAAATCACTAGTACTATTAATAAAGGATGAACTGTAACAAGGCCAATGTACTCCATTCTATTGAACAAAGAGACAAGATACCAACGAAGAAGAGAATATATAAGACCAGAGTGAAGTTGTACGGAGCAGAAGCCTTGGATGTTAGGAAAAAAGAAAGAAAGAAAGAGAAAGACACGAATAAACTGTTTGCCACTCAGACGGATTACTTAAGACTAAGCTCAAGCTGTATTAAGATCGATAGGATAAGAAATGACGTAACCCGACAAAGGATGAAATTAAATGGGGATATATGTGAAGACATCCAACGGAAACAGGTGATGTGGTTTGGGCGCATGAGTAGTATGAATGAAGACATACCTAGTAGGATACTGTGGTGGATATCATCCAAGCAGAAGCAAAGGTGTCGTCCACGACGCAACTGGTAAAATGATGATGAGGAGGCAATGTAAGCAAGGAATATCAATGATGAGGGAAGTCAAGACAGGAGAAGATGGCGACTGGGTAGTGGAGAAACGGAAACAGCTGTTAATAGTCCGCAGGAAGAAGCAGATCGTATTAATAGTCTAATACTAAACGTTTTTGATTGCAGAGGAATACGCGGATGAATTGGTGTGAATCCTGTATTTATCGCCGATGGCTGCACAAACGTCATGGACACTGGTTTCCTTCGTTAACCTGGAACTGATTGGAACTGGACTTGAGCTATAAGTAGCGGAATTTTATGTTGTCCTCTCTAGAGTCTAGTACCCAATCGCGGTAGTTCATGAGTAGCTTTGTGTTTTCACGAAACATTTCTTTCGACGGACTGAATCTGCCTACAACACAAAGACTGTTGCAATTATATTTCACAATTCGGAAGTGCATAAGTATTTACCCATGTATTACAATGGATACAGAAAAGGGTACAGATGAGAGTCATTGTGATATAACTTAGTCAGCTTAATGAATCCTCTCAATGGCAATTCCTAGACAATACCAATTTTTTTAGGTTTCGTCGATATATGGAATAATATAAAATCTGGCCGAATTGTTTTATAGTGCACTGCCTTAGTACTAATGATCCAGGAATTTTCTACCTAAACATGTATCGCACCAGCGAATTGCAAGTAATTAGCAAACTATGGAGGAGAAATTCAGGATTATTTGTTATTAATCCTACTTTAGTGTCGTACAACAAAGTGAATTAACAATACGAACTGCCTGTGCTGTGTCATTGCCATTAATGATTTTGCTGATAAATAAAAAGCAGATGTAAATAGCCACTGCCCAATCACAATGCGTCAAAAAAGTAAAGCAAATTGTGAAAGCAGATTTTTTATGGTGGCTACCACAATAAAGTAGTTGACAATACGTTTATTTGATACGATTTGTGAACTAATCAATGTCTCAGAAAAAATTTATGTAAATAGGACCTACAGAAAGTGAGAATTTGTAGTATAAATTACATATATGAGACGTCTAATACACTGACGAGCCAAAGAAACTGGTATACCTGTCTAATATTGTGCAGGACCCCTACGAGCATGCAGGAGTGACGCAACGTGACGTGGTATCGACTCGACTAATGTCTGAAGTAGTGCTGGACGTAATTGACTCCATGAATCCTGCAGGGCTGTCCATAAACCCGTAAAAGTACTAGGTGGTGGAGATCTCTTCTGAACGGCACGTTGCAAGGCATAATGATCGTGTATGGGGAGTTTGGTGGCCAGCAGAAGTGTTTCAACTCAGAATAGTATTCCTGTAGCCACTCTGTAGCAATCTGTACGTGTGGGTTGCCACACTTTCCTGCTGGAATTGACCAAGTCTGTCGGAATGCACAATGGACACGAATGGATGTAGGCAATCAGACAGGATGCTTACGTATGTGTCACACGTCAGAGTCTTATCTAGACTTATCAGGGTTCCCATATCACTCCAGCTCCATACACCTCACACCATTACAGAGCCTAGACTAGGAGTCACGACACCATTTGACGCTTAGGGATGGGAAGGTTTTCACAAATCTGATTAGGTAAGAGACGACTACTGGCTCGATAAAATAAATATATTGTGATGATAACTCACATATGTATTAACAATGGTACTATGAGGTCTGAACAAGGTAAAATATGCACTCAGATAAGAGGCGACAGTGCCTGGAATGGGGACAACGCTCGGTCAATGAACCGAAAGCACACATGTAAGTAATCATAAGTTACGCACTAAATAAAGAAATACGCAGGGACTTCACATGTCGTTCCACGCTAAGACCATTGGGCAATATGAGTGGCGCATTGTCCGAAGGGAGTGCAGGTTACAGATGGCATGGAGAGTTTTCCTGCGGTACGGATAAGAGGTGAATCACAAAGCGGAGTGAACTGGCCCAAGAATTGAAAACACAGTACAAACTTCAAGTACCTGGGGAGAACGATTCTTGTGAACCTGAGTCTAAATGTCACACAGATTGACAATGAAATTCTGTCGGTATATGAACCTAATGGAATGGCCTTTCCAACCGTACTGAAATGGTGCCAACAACCAGACTAATGCCGCAAAGTCCTGAGTGATGCTGTTCTGGATGTCGAGATCTTGCATCACGTGATTTCAGTCTTTAAACAAGCTGAAAACAAATCTTGGTGGGTGAGGGATAGACATTTTGAAGGATGATGACGCTCAGCCAGTGGTTCTGTGACGAAGGTGTTGACTTCTTTCATCAAGGAGTAAACGATTGGTAGATTGTTCCGACTGTTGTTTGCAGAGAGTTGGTGGCCATGCTGAAAAATAGTGTTAAGTATCCGTGTCACTTTGAAGTGTAGTGCAAAGTGCAGTTAAATCTACTAGGCCAGCGATAATAAAGTGAAACTTCCCTCTTAAAGTTCCCTCGTAAATCGTACAACTGAAGGCGACGAAGACAGAGGTTCGACAGAAATGAGACATGGGAGTAGAATGTGCAGGGATTAAGCCACTGGCCGCCGTTCGCAGCGCACCATAATAACTAGCGTGGCCTCGGGCTCGAAGACTTCACTTTTCTTAGCTCGCCATGGAGCCTTTGGATAAGACCGTAATTAGGATGTCAGACACATGATGATAGGTGCGCATAGTGTGCCTGGTTTATAATCAGCCTTTGTTAGTAAAACTGTTTAAACTTACTTCTTGGTGTTCGCGTACTGCCTTACCTAAAGGACCCACCGTTTACAAATCCTGACAAATATGTCGTCTAATGATCATCCGGGATAACAACACTAATAACACACTTATACAAGTGGTGTCAGCATGGGGATAATTATCGAAAATCTACAGTCCTGAAGAGGTGCAGCACAATGTGAACTTCGAGCAGCAGCAGGAGCAGCATGAACATCTTCCGACTACGCGGGCACATCCAACGCTGGAATTAGTGTTGGTCTACTGCAGCTTGGCTAGAATACGAAAGGCTGTGATGCGTTCTTATTTTACATTAGAGTGACTCATTGGCGTTAAATTGGACGAAATGTCGCAATCTAGTCAGAGTAACATTGTCGATCTACAAACTGTTATTAATGAACTACAAGAAGAGATTCGGCAGTTAAAAGCAGAAAGAAGCAAGCGTAACATTCCTAAAGACTTTTCAAATGATAGTTCGTGCAGCACAGGTACAACTACAATAAACAATTTTTCATCATTGCCTCCAGTAAAAGTGTTTATCGGGAAACCCGAAGATGATATGAAGGTGTTTTTTCTTAAACTTGAATGTGCCGCCCTGTTAGGATCATGGACAGATTCCGATAAGCTAGTTGCTGCCAAATTAAGAATTCAGGAAGCAGCACAAGATTTCATTACCGTGGAGCCTATTTTCGAGAAAATAGAAGATTACAATGAGTTTTGAAAGTTTGTTGTTCAGAGATTTAAACATAAAAATTGAAAGAACTAGAAATCATTCTTCGGATTTTCAAATTTCTACAGATGATTTATAGCCGGTTATGCGAATGTAGCACGTTCAGTGACAACGCTACTGAAGGAAGGAGTCACGTATAATTGGTCAACAGAATCGAAAAAGGCAATTGAAGAACTTAAAACTTCTCTAACCAAAGCCCCAGTGTTAGCCTATCCGGATTTCAGTAAACCATTTATTCGTTCAACAGATGCATCCAATTTTGCCATAGGTGCAATCTTGTCTGAATAAGTTGATGGTCATGAGCATCCGATCTCATTTGCTTCCTGACAATTAAACAAAGCAGAATGTAATTACATTGCTACTGAGAAGGAGCTTTGTGCTTTGGTTTTTGGTATAATACATGACAGATGTTTGTTAACAGGAAGAGAATTTACAGTTATTACAGGTCATGCCACACTTAAATCGTTACTGAACTCCAGATTAACAAGATGGGCATTAAGACTGAGTGAGTACCAATTTAAAGTTATTCACCGACCTGGTAAACAACATGTGAATGCTGATGTGATGAGTCGAAAAGTCAATGTTTGTGTTACAATAAGTCGAGAAGAAGACTTAAAGGCAGCTCAAGAAGAAGATCCACAATGCAAATTAAGGAAAAATGATCAACATTTTGTCCAAATAGGTGGATTGTTATACAAAATCACTAGTAAAGAAAACCGCCTAGTTATTCCAGAAAGCATGAACAAATCATGAGAAAACAACTCGATTCTTTACTATCAGGACTTTGTGGTAAAAAAGCCACAAACATAAAAATGGTTTGGTGGCCGAGCCGCAAAGCTGACGTTTTCGTGTTTGTTTCAAAATGTGGTTCCTGTAACAGATGGAATAATGTAGGAAAAAGTAGATATTGTAGGGCCGTTGCCTAAGACTAAAGATGGAAATAAATACATATCGACAATGTTAGGTACGTTATTTCTCTAGATACCTTCTCATGATACCAATACATGATCAGAGCGCCGAGACAATAGCTGAAGTTTTTGTAAAATAATGGATTCTTAAGTTTGGATAACCATTAAGTATAATTAGTGATCAAGGAACGAATTTTATGAGTGAATTACTTAAACAGACCTGTAAGCTCATGTAAATAACTCAGTTAAGGACTATGATTTACCCTGTTAACTCTTACAGTTCATACGCTTACTACAAGTTAACCACCACACACTCTTTAATGATTGAAGATGAATTAACTGTTATAGTTTCTATACTCATTGCTAGAGCAAAGCATAATTTTGACATGTATAAGATTTATACTTGCTCTGTGAAATGGAGGCAGATAGGTAATCATTAAAGTACGTACTGACTGTTTACCTACTTATCAGAATGGATCGAAGATATTTTGTGCGCCTAAATGAAAATGATTTGCATGTGTGTAAACGTAGCCGTAAGTTAATTCTCCCTGAATTGACAGTATTCATAGACAGTAGTGTGTACAGCTGTGGGAAAGAACTGTTTATGAATCATCCGCCGAGAGATGATTGCCCTAGAATTTTAACGCATCTTTATCATCCATTTCTTAAACGATGTGCTGAAGGTACAATTTTCTCATTTAACTCCACCCTTGACGTCACATTTACTAGTAAGAACTATGATACACCTGAGCTACCCTTTACACTCAAATTGAATAACAGTGGATTGAGCTTGAATGCCACACATTGTGATTTATCATGTGAACTATTTTATATGCCCAGTGTAGTGCCAACTACATTTCATGCAACTGGACATTTGCCATTGACGACA
Source organism: Schistocerca cancellata (assembly GCF_023864275.1). Taxonomy (NCBI): domain Eukaryota; kingdom Metazoa; phylum Arthropoda; class Insecta; order Orthoptera; family Acrididae; genus Schistocerca; species Schistocerca cancellata. The sequence goes on from NC_064630.1 coordinate 714,247,413, forward strand.
GTGTTACCTGTTTATTACAATGATTCATACATATCAACATATGGAAAGCACTCCTTATCAAGTTTTTCTGAAGACAATAATTTAGTTAAGGATATCAATGAAAATTTGATTTCTTCCAATAATTAGTTAACGTCATTGAAGCAGCAAATACAATGAAGTCATTCGATTCAACCAGTAACTGGTAATTCATACTTGATTGTCAGCATTGTGTTTTTATTTCTTTTATTAATTTGTCATTTGTCAGCAGCATGTGTCATGTATGAAATTATCATTTTGAAGGGACGCTTCTCTGTACTGAACGTTACTGTGTCTACAAATGAAATACATGTTGCAATGCCCTCTGATGCCACAAACGGAGAAATAGATTCATAACGCCCGGGAGGTCGTTTTGAGCCACTTATGGTAGCTCTTCTACTCTGGGGAGAGTGATGTAACGGTCTACTGGGTGCACGCAGCTGTACGGTACGTAACACGCGCTCGCCAGCCGACCTATCTGGAATGCTGACGATTTGTTTAGGTCAGTACAGGTGCGTCCGGCAGCAGTGCAAACCAGGGAGTGAGCCACTGGCCGCCATCCGCAGCGCACCGTATTAACTAGCGAGCCCTCACTGAGAGTCATTACACATCGCAGTATTCTTAGACATGACACACCCCAAAATCAAAAATTGTTGTTGGATGTGTGAAATGGCAACTTTAATCGATAATCAAATGTTGTTACGGTGCCCATACTGCCATTCAGTGCTGCTCGAATGTTTGGGACCACCACCAGGTCTACAGAAGGAAGACATCGAAGCAAATAAGAGGAGTGGTGCTAGATTTGGAACTAGTAGGTCTGATCAACATGAGAATCTTATGGAAATGCTCTGTGAACACAAATGTGAATCTCTGGAGAGATGGAGACTTTCGTTTCGTGAAGCACTATTGAGTAATTTTTTGAAAGATTTCTTTAAGTCTTCAACTGCCATTTTCTTTATTTCCCGTACGATTGTACAATTTCGGCCGTAGGCCATTTTCAGTTATTTTATGGATGATTTTTTTGGTAACAGGTTATGCAGACGTAGACGTAAGTTGCTTTAACATTATATTTACATGAAACGTGCATCTAAAATAACGTGAACACTTCGAACGAATATATGTGTGTAACATGATGTCACAGGAGCAACGACGTATATGACATAATCTGTTACCAAAAAATCATCGATAAACTACTTGAAAATGGCCTAAGGCCGAAATTGTACAATCATACAGGAAATAAAGAAAATGGTAGCTGAGGGCTTAAAGAAATCATTTAAAAAATTTATCGCCGCTGCGGGCCATATCGCGTAGAAAATTATACTATCGAGGAAGTTTAGAGAATCGACATTTCCAACAGACTGCAGAATAATACTGTTGTCAGGCACATACATCTCCGTGGAGACAGAGCTTGTACGAAAGCTTCTTTCCCTCATTCCTTTTGCGAGTAGCAGTAGTAAAATGTACTTTCCGCCATAGTGATACTGGGTATGTACGAAGTAGTAGATGCAGATGTAGATGCAGACGTAGATGAAAGATGCTTTAACATTATATTTACATGAACAAAAGAAAAGCGTCAACTGCCTCGACCTTCACAATGCAAGACACATTACCGTTCACTATACTCTTTCCGTGATTGATTCAGTACCGGGAAATGTAAAGAAGGAAAGATGTGGGAATCACACCAAAGGGGAGTAAGAGGATGACAAATATAGCTGTTATCTGGCACACCATCCAATGGGATTAAATAACATAAGATTGAAAATTACTTCAAAACACAGATGGTAAATATTGAATGCTCTACTGAAAAGCGTTAAGCCTTTCCCATCCTGCGACTTTTCATTTTTTTTTATATCGAAATGACATGTACAACAGATTAAAATCTTCCGTACGCTGATTTTTATTGTAATGATGAGAACTACGACAGTGATTGTGTAGAGGAAACCATCTTCATTAATTTCCTATCTGTACAGTAGGTGGAAATCAGTACATGTATGCTGAATATTTTATGCAGACCGAAACCGTGAACAGTCAGCATTGACAGAGAGCATGAGGCAGCGACTGACACACCCTGACGTGCTGCTCCCATGGGACTCTTGGGTGAACTTAAAAACTGCCCATCGGATTAGGACGGGGTTGCTCCTGTTCGCTCACAAGGCAGGTACGCTGGGAATGCACTGCTCTGCTTGTACCATGAGAGTGAACACAGATGACCAATACCAAGAATTTTGGATAGCGAAGAACTGTACGTGGTCTCGACATATATGGTGATATATATGTAGAGTATTTAATAATCACTTTCTGAATATAGCAGGTGAACTAAATAGAAACCTAGTCCCAACAGAGACTCATATAGTGCTCGTAGAAAAAAGTGTTCCGAGACTGTTAACTGAAATGCTCCTCCATGATACTGACAAGAGGGAGATTGAGTTAATAATCAAGTCACTAAAGACCTAGAACTTTCATGGATATGACGGGGTATCCAGCAGAATACTGAAGTATTGTTCTATGTATGTTAGCCCAGTACTTAGCCATATCTGTAACTTTTCCTTTACGAGTGGTCGGTTTCCTGACCGATTAAAGCACTAGGTAGTGAAACCACTTTATAAAAAGGGAGACAGGGATAATGTTGACAATTATAGACCTATTTCTATGCCATCGGTGTTTGCTATCGTTATCGAGAGGGTTGTATATACAAGGTTACTGGAGCATTTAAATTCACATAATCTGCTGTCAAATGTACTGTTCGGTTTTAGAAATTGTTTAACAACTGATAATGCTGTATTCTCTTTTCTCTGTGAGGTTTTGGAAGGATTAAATAAAAGGTTGCGAACGCTAGGTGTTTTCTTTGATTTAACGAAGGCTTTTGACTGTGTTGACCACAAAATATTACTGCAGAAGTTGGACCATTATGGAGTAAGGGGAGTAGCTTACAATTGGTTCGCCTCTTACTTTAAGAACAGAAAACAGAAGGTAATTCTGGTAGTGATGATCAGTCCCAATGGGGCACTGTTAAGTGGGGCGTTCCCCAAGGGTCGGTGCTGGGGCCACTGCTGTTTCTTGTTTATATAAATGATATGGCTTCTACTATTACAGGTGATCCAAAAATATTTCTGTTTGCTGATGACACCAGCTTGGTAGTGAAGAATCTTGTGCGTAATTGAAACAGTATCAAATAATGTAGTTCATGAAATAAGTTCGTGGATTGTGGAAAATAATTTGATGCTAAATCACAGTAAGACTCAGTTTTTACAGTTTGTAACTCACAATTCAACAAGAACCGATATTTTGATCAGGCAGAATTGGCATATTATGAGCGAAATGGAACAGTTCAAGTTCCTAGGCGTTCGGATAGATAGTAAGCTGTTGTGGAAAGCCCATGTACGGGATCTTGTTCAGAAACTAAATGCTGCTTTATTTACCATTAGAACATTATCTGAAATAAGTGACAGTTCAACACGAAAAGTAATCTTCTTCGCATATTGCCGTACGCTTATGTCATATGGTATTATTTTTTGGGGTAATTATTCTGATTCAAAAATGGTATTTTTTGCTCAAAAACTGGCTGTTCGAGCTATGTGAGGTGTAAGTTCGAAAACCTCTTGTCGACCCCTATTCAATAGTCTGGGAATTCAGACATTGCCCTCACAGTGTATATTTTCTTTAATGTTGTTTGTTGTTAGCAATATTAGCTTATTCCACAGAGTTAGCAGCTTTCACTCAGTTAATACTAGGCAGAAATCAAATCTGCATGTGGAATGCACTTCCTTGACTCTTATGCAGAAAGGAGTGCAGTATCCGCTCCATCCATTTTCAATAAGCTACCACATAAACTCAAAAATCTTAGCAGTAGCCCAAACACTTTTAAGTCTAAACTGAAGAGTTTCCTCATGGCTCACTCCTTCTATTTTGTCGAGGATCTCATGGATGAGCTGAAAAATTAAGCAAATTCCGTGTTACATTGTTGATTTTCTTTATTTAAATTTACGAATTGTCGCCTGAATATGTTACTTATACTTCATTTTATCTGTTTCTACTATCGTATTATAATTTCATGTATTGACTCGTTCCATGACCAAGGAGACTTCTCCTTAATTTAGTCCCACGGAACAATAAATAAATAAATAAAATAAATAAAAAAATGGTCAGCTCCCATGTAACGGAAATTTCACATTAAGTACCTTCTCGCAGTGTTCTTTTTGCACAGGACATTGTGCGTCGGCCGGCGAGTCCGTAGAAGGTTCTAGTGAAAGATATGACTTGGATGTTCTGAAAAATACAGTCGAGAAACGGGGATCACAATTTTCCAAAACTTTTTGAAAGGAATCCGCGCATTTGCTATTAAAGACACTAAGATCAGGCTATTGGAGGACGGTTTTTAGGCACCTTCACAGTGGGAGAATTTAACAACATAAACTTTTACACAATTGACTAGCACAAAGCGAACTTCGTGCTATTTGGTGAGCGATGTTGTAACGCGGGAGATTCTGAGCAAAGGAAACACGAGAGCGTTGTGTGTGTTGTGGGTTGGCAGGAAAGCCAACACCGTTTTACTAGAGGAAGCCGAAAGGCACGCGTTTTAGCTCACGCAGGCTGGCGTGCGGTCTTGAACAGGACAAGGAAATTAGACTTTAGAAAAACGGACGTAGCTGGTGGAATACTTAACTTTAATCCATTAATGATGAGCGTCACTCTTGACTGTACATGATTCATAATATCAATAGTCACTGGTAATGGCGCCTTGCTAGGTCGTAGCAAATGGCGTAGCTGAAGGCTATGCTAACTATCGTCTCGGCAAATGAGAGCGTATTTTGTCAGTGAACCATCGCTAGCAAAGTCGGTTGTACAACTGGGGCGAGTGCTAGGACGACTCTCCAGACCTGCAGTGTGGCGGCGCTCGGTCTGCAATCACTGATAGTGGCGACACGCGGGTCCGACGTATACTAACGGACCGCGGCCGATTTAAAGGCTACCACATAGCAAGTGTGGTGTCTGGCGGTGACACCACAGTGTGCTGATGATTTCGTTGGCATTCTGCAATCAATTTTAGTAGCATTCACTCTAGGAGCAGTCTCGTGACATATTTCATTGCCATAGCAGCTTTTATCTCTGTCGGCTGTGAACTGTGGCAGTAGATGGATGTTGAATGACAATTTAGAAGTAGAGAGACCGAGGTCACTTGCACAGCAATGCATATAACTGCAAAACGCAGTCTACAAGTAGACATATGCTTAAGGCTTAGAATAATTAGCAACATATAACATAGCAGTATAATTAAATACTTGCTAATGTTTCAGTAGATACAAGCTGGATTTTTGTGAGTAGGCTCACAGGCAAGCTATAAGTAATCTCATGTTTCTTTTTGCCAGCATGATCATACAAGCACTGGTTTCATTTCGCAGTTATATTGTACGGTATTAATACGACAGGAAATTGACTTGCACAAATCTGTTTTCCCTGTCATGTTATATTTTCCAACCACACTATTGCGTATCTAAATTAGTTTCATCTCAATTCTCTTTTCTCTGTGCTACATTAGAAATCTTTGAAACATCCTTCGTAAATTTTTGCAGACAAAGAATTGTAATAATATTCTTGGATTTACCTGTCCCAAGCTTTTGATTTGTAGTTAGTAAATCCCCTCCTCGAAGTTAGTTAACAGTATATTATATGAATATCGGTACGGCCACACTTTTCGACTAACTGCGTTAGTCAGATCCGTTACATAACTTTTAATTAGCATGCAATTTCGCAGAGCTATCTGAAGCTCAGCAAGCCCAACTGACGTAGATCACCTGAAGGCGCATGGCGAAATTTCGTACTACATCTAATAAACTACAACAACAGCAACTTCATAATGCCGTCCGGAGTGGCCGAGCGGTTAAAGGCGCTACAGTCTGGAACCGCACGACCGCTACGGTCGCAGGTTCGAATCCTGCCTCGGGCATGGATGTGTGTGATGTCCTTAGGTTAGTTAGGTTTAAGTAGTTCTAAGTTCTAGGGGACTTATGACCACAGCAGTTGAGTCCCATAGTGCTCAGAGCCATTTGAACCATTTTGAACCAGCTTTATAATACGAGTATAATCCGTGATTGTAACTCAGATGCAGAGGCTGAAATGTATAATAATTATTTAAATAAAAAATGATTTTATATACTGCGTTTGAAATAGGACTGAGAGTTATAAAATGAATTGTCCTAGCCCCGTACAGGTTCATGAACTAATGCAGATGGTCTTGAAAATTTTTAGTAGTGAAATTTTAATATCTATGAAAATACTTGTAACATTTGAAACGCGAAAAGTGAGGAGCTTGCAGTATATAATAGTCAGGAGATGAATAATTCATGTATCAGTTAGTATGCACTGTATTAGAAAGCAAGTTATTTATTCTTGTATCACTTACGTATTGCACGCACCCAAAGTTTTTCAGTTTCAACCTTACAAATACTTTCATTACAACTAGAAATTTACAGTCACAAATTTTCAGGACTATATGTATGTGCTTGGGTATCTGTATGGCGCTAACAGAAAATATTTTATACTTTCTAGTTTTATTTTAAACATTCAGTTTTATTCAGACGTATATTTTCCGTTTCTTAGTCTTCCATGTGTAAAATTTTTCAAACGGTTCCAATGAGATTACAATGGAAGTATGTATAAAACTCATGTTTATTTGTTTCTGTTCACGTGACTCAACAAGTATGTTTGTACATATCTCCTACGTGTAAAACTGTGAAGGCGAAAATCTGAGAGTTTTGAATTCACGTGGAGGCTTCTCAGGAAATCGTATTTCCCAGGACCCATCCGCGACTGGAACAGGCAAAGTGTGAGGTGGCGGTGCCACACAAAATATCCTTCGCCACACGCCTGCCAAGGAAGCAAGTTAATATACCACTGTTATCCAGTGCTGAGATATTTCTAAAATTTAGTCTCTCGCCCATCAGGACCGGGAAGTTAGTACAAAATCAGTCACTAATTTGTACCAAATAGGCATGCGGACAAGAAAGTGACCTCCAACGAACGTCGTAAAATAACAAGTCAGTCGTACTCCTAGTTCTACGTAGGAGAAACACGTCGAGATTTCCCAACAACACATACTGGGCACTTTAGGGAATTCACACACAACGGACACACATCATCATTAGAAATAAACTTACAAATGCCGTACACTCATTTAAAAATGTAAAGAAAAATATCTCTACTTAATAAATTTATATTTGACATAGAAAAAACTTCTATATTTATGAGAATCTCTGTATGTGTTGATTCGCTGTATACGTCCAGCTGGCTGGAATAAGTAGAAGCGCTGAAAACTGAAGTTCTAATAAATGAAATACACACTATTGAAGGCAACAAGCAGAAATAACCGTGTTTCCAAATTAAGTTAATGCTTTGGACCATGTATCAAACTTTTGACTTAATAAAGATCACATAATTACTATGTAGGAAGAACTGGAGGTATATTTACAATACAAAAAATATGTGCACAAATTGCTCAAAGTAGGTCGAGGGCGAATTTATCGAGGTGCTTCGATAGTAAACTTAAATAAGCTAATAAAATAGTTTTACGTACAAATAAGTACTTTTGTCACTATTGTATTACCAAATAACATTTTATATAATATATGAAAAATAATCTGTGCGAAACAATGGGCTAACTACACTGTGAACGATCTGTAGAATGTTCCGTAAGGAAAAGTTACTTCCAAATTCGCCATTATCTATAGCGCAAGATATATCACATTGTTGTCTTTGCTTTACATTAACTCACCAGAGTAGAGCTATTGGTCATATGTAGCAAACATATGGGCTAAAAATCTCATAATACAAGAGAAACTCACTTGGTGATGGGAATTATTTCCCGTAAATCGTCGAACATAAACCCAAACTCGTTACTGGCCGTAGTAAATCTTATTTTCTAATACGTAAAAACGTTTTTACCGTCACAGAGTTTTATGAATCATTTCATAATGAATGAAATTACGTTTTGTCTCCCTATTTCACTATCCAAAGTTGATTTTCGAGACGTAAGGCTGTTGGTCTCCCTCTGTAGGCACTCTACTCTCTCTGCAACTACTTTTAAGTTGCCGGAAGTACAATACTTCTTGATCTGTATTGGAACGGGTCACTGAGAGCAATATTCACTGCAGCACATAGCTTCTTTCTTGTAGCGGCCCATTTAGTGGCTTTTGAGCAATAATGTGAGACTCAAAGGGAACCCGTGATGAAGCCTACAGGTAGTATGCACATTTCATCCATGGGTCTTGTTATATCAACTAGATAAGTGTACTGAACGATAAATGTTACTCTGCATTTTTGGCAAAAATTTTTCGCAATTATACGTTCTGAGAGTTTTCAGATAAATTGCAGCCAAACGTGTCGATTTATGAGATCTCCCCACATTATGTCCATCTCGTCATACTAAGAACCAGATAAGACTGTTGTGACCAATTTTAGTGACCTGTAAGCTGCAGTGTAGCCAACGGCTTTGCTGCAGTGGTAACAACGGTTCCCGTCAGATCACTGAAGTTCAGCGATGTCGGGCTGGGGTGACTTGGGTGGGTGACAATTCGGTATGCCGAACACTGTTGGCTAGTGGGGTGCAGTCAGACATTGTTAGGCAAACTGAGGTGCTACTTGATTGAGAAGTAGCGGAAGTCTCGGAAACTGACTCGACGTCGGTTCTTTGATCATTTTCACGTATCATGCTACACGGCAACAGTAATAGACAGTCGACTCTTTCACTCTGCTACTTTGTGCGTGCTGCTTTGAAATGCCATGTAAATTAAAATTGAATGCTGGATCGAGACTCGAAATAGGACGTCTTCCTTTATGCTCTGTCTCATAATGTTGATTTACGAGAAAGTTTCAATACAGATACAGTATTATCTTGGTGATTCTTGACATGATAGTTGGAAATTTCAAGAGTACGTCTCATTTCATGTTTTAAATGAGATATGCTTACATTTCTTTTTGTTAAAAGACTACACAGCCACAATCGGCAAGAAGGCACCAACATATCTTCACGCACTGCAAAAATCTAAGAAGATCTTCGCATTGGACATGAAAAGGAAACTTATAGAAACACGTGTACATGCACGTTTTTGGTGCTCCGAAGGTATTCATTGAGCTCTTTCTCTAGAAAGTTCACAGCGCTTGGATTTATTGATGAACGCCTGCTTACGATATCTCAGCGAAGGCCGCAATCTTTATCACACCTCACCATCTTAGAACCAACCAACGTCGCTTCGTGCTGACAAGTCCACAGATTTCCACACATTCTGTCTTCTTTATATTGTCTACAGTGTCTATACTCTCTACAGTTTCTTTTATCTGCCTTAGACCACAACGCTCACTTACACACTTGTTCCCAACAGAGAGAAATGCTTTCCGTCCGAATCGAGCCACACAGAATATCTTACCAGCAGCAGAACTAAGGCTCTGAAATGATTCCCCATATCACAAAACACAGTCGCTTTGAAGCATCCAAAGACAGAAAATTGTCTACTCTGTCAACCTGCCTTTGTTTTCGTAAAGGCACCTTACCCCATTACAACCATATAGCTTTCTTTCCGACTAGAAATGTATGATAACCCAGGAATGTCGTTATCAGTTTCTCTTTATTAGGGATCCATCCGTGGTAATGTCTCACTTTTGTGAGACCATAAATACATTTGTATCTTATAATATTATTTTTATTATTATTGTACTATTGGAACAGGGAGCACAATAAATGAAATCACTGTGCTTCATCACGTCTTTCATCATTAGTCGTACATTTCCCAGGCGTCTAGGTCTTCGTGATGTATCGGCGATTAATTCGTGCAGATCCCAGTAAAGAGGCTTTTTTTAGCTGGCAGATGGATATTTTATCAATACCAGCGGTTTTCAAGTGCCCACTAAGACTACTAGGACCACGTTCATTGATTTACCGCAGAGTTCAAATGGTTCAAATGGCTCTGAGCACTTTGGGACTTAACTTCTGAGGTCGTCAGTCCCCTAGATCTTAGAACTACTTAAACCTAACTAACCTAAGGACATCACACACATCCATGCCCGAAGCAGGATTCGAATCTGCGACCGTAGCTGTCCCGCGGTTGCATATTGTAGCGCCTAGAACTGCTCGGCCACAATGGCCGGCTTACCATAGAGTCGCTGTCCTTTTATTTTCAAGCCTTCGCGTGTGTCAAGTTGTTTCTCGTCGATCTCCTACCACCTGAGATCGAAATGCCAGTGAGCCACGCCTCCATTTTCTCCACGACGGTGATGTCCGGTTGAATGTGTTCCAGAATTCTATCTGCTTCAGTCGGAAATCTCACACCAATTAGGACTGTTCGTTTTCGAAAACTTTTTATCGCTTCCTGTTCCTTACCACCAGAAGATGGTAATATTGATGTAAGTTCTAGGGGATTACGCCTGTCACATTCTTCGCCTTCTTCTTCTTCTTCTTATTATTACAGGGTTATTTTAAATGATGGACCCATTTTCAAAACTTCGTATTTATTCAAGTACAAATCCAAATTGAAAGAACTTTATATCAACATAAGTAGGAAGTTTCAAGGGTTTTTCTTGGGTAGCGTTTGATATCAATTTAATAATTTTAATAATTTGTAATTAGTTTTTAATAATTATTTAATAATGATAAATCTGATAAATGTTATAAACGTTCAATGTGGCCACCGTTGGCTGCACGGAAAACATCGACGTGGTAGCCAAACTCGTCCACACACCTGAAGGCATATCTGCTATTTTTGGGTGCACGGAAGCAGTAATCACGTTACCCCGATCGTTTAGAGTGATTGGTAGAGGCGTTAAGTAAACAGCTTCCTTCACATAACCCCATAAGAAACAGTCGCACGGTGTGAGATCTGGAGATCTCGGTGGCCAGAAGTGCAGAGCCTGGTCCTCAAGTCCCCTGCAACCGATCCAGCGCTTAGGAAGGGAGTCATTCAGAAAGCCACTTACATCACCGTGACAATGGGTTGGATATCCATCCTGATGGAAAATGAAGTCCCGGGAATCTTTCAGAACGTGAGGGAAAAGCCATTGTTCCAACATGACCAGGTAGGTGATTGCGTTACAGCTCTTTTCGCAAAGAAAAATGGTCCATAAACCTTTGCATGGGGTACGGCACAGAGCACGTTGATTTTCGGTGAGTCTCTTCCGTGTTGCAATGGTGAATGAGGATTTTCCAAACCCCGTATGTGAATATTGTCTCTGTTGACTTTTCCACTAAGGTGGAACATCGCTAAAAATTACACACAGTATAAATGCGTCATCCTCCGTCTTTGCTAGCACATAACCACAAAATGCGAGACGCTTCTCTTTGTCATTGGGGTTGAAAGCCTGCACAAGTTGTAATCGGTAGGGCTTCTATAGAAAACGCCGTCTCAGAACTTTCAAAACAGTTGGTTGGGGTATTCCAAGTTCTCGACTGGCTCTGTTGGTAGACTTACTGGGACTGCGCACAAAACTTTCTTGAATCCGTCGGAAATCGTTCTCTGACATACGCGGTCGGCCTGTGCAGACGCTCCTAGTCTGGTTACATTGCTTAAACCAACGGCTAATGCCTTTGCAAGTTGGTGGTTGAATACCGAATTCAGTACGAAATGCTCGCTGCATTGAAATTTGCGACTCACTCTCTGTGAACTCATGAATGTAGAAAACCTTGTGCTCCACAGTTGGCACCTCATCACAACTGACAGCGAAACGGCATGACGGCCCTATTGCCGCGCGAACTGTACCGGCCGCTTCTGAAATTTAGTCTTTTCATTGGTATAAGGCTTTTTCATTTTAGATTCGTACTTGAATACATGTGAATTTTTGAAAATGGGTCCATCATTTAGAATAACCCTGTATTATTATTATTATTATTACTAATAGTAATAATAGTAGTTGTTTATTAATTACTATTGCATAGACAGTATCGTAACTGAAATAAAACTAGGAGTATTTAAATCTAATTTGAAAGTATAACTTTATTCGCACCACCATGACTACAATTACTAATTATAATAGTATAATTATTATCGTTACTGAAGTTGACTGTGGCGTTTAAAGTCACGAAAAACCCTGCTCAGATGTAACGATGTAACCAAAAGATTTTATTGGCCTAAAACAGCAAAATATCATTCGTATGTATTTCTTACAACTTGGCACAAACTATGTTTCTGGGATCATGACAGTCATTGACAGTATCTGAAGTCAAATCAAACTAATGGCATTACTAGCAACTGGCTTGTCTCACGTTTTGAAAAAGGAATGCTGAAATGATGGTACAGGAGCAAAATATAGAGCCTGAGGAGAAACCACGGGTAGGATACCGTAAGTTAAAACTTTAAACACAGTCATATTCGTTATAGAAGTGGATGACTTCCCACTTCACATTAATCGAGCAGAGTGAGTACTTTCTGCAGGTGATTCAAGTGTTATACTTCATCTGATTAAGAAGACAATAACGGAATATACTGCCAGAATTCTATCTCTCTCTCTCTCTCTCTCTCTCTCTCTCTCCCTCTATGCGGCATGCCACGAATTCCTCTCTTTGTGCCAACCTGCCCATCTCAGAATAGTACTTGCAACTTACGTCCTCAGGTAACTGCAGGATTTATTCCCGAAATTGTCTTCCTTTACAGTCCTTCTACAGCTCTCTCAAGTACCATGGAAGTCATTTCCTGATGTCGTAACACATGTCCTGTTGTCTTGTCCCTTATCCTTGTCACTGTTTTTTACATGTTTCCTTTCTCTCCGATTCTGCATAGTACTTCTTCATTCCTTAACCTATCAGTTCACCTAATTTTCAACATTAGTATGTAGTACCACATCTCAAATGCTTCGAAACTCTTCTGTTTCAATTTTCCCACAATCCATGTTCACTACCATACAGTGCTGTGCTCCAAAGGTACATTATCAGGAATTTTTTCCCCAAATTAAGGCCGGTGTTTGAGAGCAGCAGATTTCACTTGGTCAGGAATACCCTTTTTGCTAATGCTAATCTGCTTTTGGTGCCCTCATTCCTACGTTCATCATTGGTTATTTTAGTGCCAATGTAGTAATACTTCTTAACTTCATTTACTTTGTGACCATCAATCCTACGTTAAGTTTATCGCTGTTTTCATTCCTTCTACCTCGTATGACTTTCGTCTTTCTTCGATTTACTTTCAGTCCATAATCTGTACTAATGAGACTGACCTTTCTGATCAGCAGATTAAGTAATTATTCATCACTTACACTGAGCATAGCAACGCCATCAACGAATCACACGGCTGACAAGCTTTCACCTTCAATTTTAATTCCACTCCTGAACATTTCTTCTATTGCTAGTATTGCTTCTTCATTCGCTTTATAGCTTACTCGTACTTTCTTCAAAATTTCGAACGTCTTGCGCCATATGACGTTGTCAAACACTTTTTCCAGATCGGCAGATCCTATGAACGTGTCTTGAATTTTCTTTACTCTTGCTTCCCTTATCAACAGCAACGTCATAATTGCCACTCTGGTGCCTTTACCATCCCTAAAATCTAACTGATCACCATCTAACACGTCCTAAATTTTCTTTTCCATTCATGTGTATATTGTTCCTGTCTGAAATCTGGATACATGAAACGTTAAACCGATTGTGTGATAATTCTCACACTAGTCAGCCCTTACAGTCTTCGGAGTTCTGTAAATAATATTTTTCTGAAAGTCATGTGGTATGTCACCGACATTCTACAAACCAATGTGAATAACCGTTTTGTTGCTACTTCCTCAGTGATTTTAGAAATTCTGATGGAAAGTTTTCTGTCTCTTCTGTCTTATTTGGTCTTAATTCTTCCAAAACTCTCTTAAATTCTGATTCTAATTCTGGATCTCCTATCTCTTTTAAATCGACTGTTAACGTCCTCCCCTCTAGAGGCCTTCCGTGTTTTTTTTTCCCCCTATCCGCTCTCTCCGCTGCATTTAACAGTGGAGTTGACGTTGCACTCTTAATGTTACCACCTTTAATTTTAATTTCACAGAAATTTGTTTTCACGTTCCTATATTCTGAGTCAATCCTTCTGACAGTCATTTCTTTTTCGATTTCTCTGCATTTTTCATCCAGCCATTTCGTCTTAGCTTCCCTGCAGTTCCCGTTTACTTCATTACATAGCGGCTTCTCTTTCTATATTACTGAGCTTCCCTGAAAATTTTAGTACGCACTTCTTCCATCGATCATCTGAAGTGTTTCCTCTGTTACCCATGGTTTCTTCGAAATTATCATTCCAACTTCAGTGATTGCCCTTTTTAGAGATTTCCATTTCTCTTCAAAAGTACTGCCTACTAAGCTATTCCTTATTATTGTGTCTTCAAGCGTGTCTCGTCATTCCTTAGTACTTCCGTACCACACTTCTCTGCGTATTGTTTATCGCTGAGTAATCTCTTAAACTTTAGCCTACTCTTCATCACTGCTACTGTGGTGTCATCGCCAGACACCACACTTGCTAGGTGGTAGCCTTTAAATCGGCCGCGGTCCGCTAGTATACGACGAACCCGCGTGTCGCCACTGTCAGTGATTGCACACCGAGCGCCGCCACACGGCAGGTCTAGAGAAACTTCCTAGCACTCGCCCCAGTTGTACAGCCGACTTTGCTAGAGAGAGTCCACTGACAAATTACGCTCTCATTTGCCGAGACGATAGTTAGCATAGCCTTCAGCTACGTCATTTGCTACGACCTAGCAAGGCGCCATTATCAATTGCTATTTATCTTGTGATGCATGTACCGTCAGACCGATGTTCACCAATTATGGATTAAAGTTAAGTATTCCAGAAGTTACGTACTTATATTTACTAGACTCAATTCCCTTAACTGTTCCAGACCTCACACAAGCCTGCGTGAGCTTTAACGCGTGCTTTTCGGCTACTGGTCATAGTGGCTTGGCTGTCTTGCCAAGCCACAACAGCTACATTGTTGTCTCAGTCTATATGTGCGTACCCATACGCCTTACAATCCAGTATCTGATTTCAGAATCTCTGTCTAACCATGGTGTAACCTAACTGAAATCTTTCCTCATCTCTCGGCCCTTTCCAATTATACCTCCTCGTCTTTTGATTCTTGAACAGAGTATTCTTTATTACTAGCTCAAATTTATTGCAGAAATCATTTAGTCTCTCTCCTCTCTGATTCCCAGTACCAATGCCATATTCTCCCGTAACCCATTCTTCTTCCCTTTCAGCCTCATTCCACTCCTGATTAGCATTAGATTTTCATCTCCCTTCACATACTGCATCACCTGTG
This sequence comes from Schistocerca cancellata, assembly GCF_023864275.1. Taxonomy (NCBI): domain Eukaryota; kingdom Metazoa; phylum Arthropoda; class Insecta; order Orthoptera; family Acrididae; genus Schistocerca; species Schistocerca cancellata. The sequence continues at coordinate 714,262,682 of NC_064630.1, forward strand.
TAATAATATACTTTCTGTCTCTTCATCTTGAGATAGCGACGTCGGAATGAACACCTGAACTATTGTTGTCGGTGTTAGTCTGCAGTCGATTCTGACGAGAACAACCCCAATCACTAAACTGTTCACACTAACACACTCTCTGCCCCACCTTCCTATTCATAATGAATCCTGCTACCATTATACCATTTCTGCTGCTGTTGATGTCATTCTATACTCATCTGACCAGAAATCTTTGTCTACTTTCGATTTCACTTCACTGACCCCTCCCTCTCACCCCACTACATTTATTTTGAACCTTTACGTTTGCCTTTCCTGATTTCCTAGCTTCTCTAGCACTCCAAGATTGTGACATTCCATGTCCCGATTCGTAGAACGTTATCTTTTCGTTATAACCCAATTTTTTCCTGATGGTCAGCTCCCCCTTGGGCAATCCCCTCGCGTATATTCGAGTGAGAATCTATTCCGGTATCTTTTGCGAATGGAGAGATCACCAGGACACTTTTTCAATTACAGGCGAGATGTCCCGTCGAAATTAATTATATGTCTTTGGTTTCCATCGCCGTCTGCATCTTCATTCTGTTGATCGTTGCTGCTTCTTCCGTCTTTAGGGACAGTTTTCCAACTCGAGAGCAAAAGGGTGGCCTGAATCTCTTTCCGCTCCTCCACCGCCTAGTAACACTTCTTCCAAAAAATGTATAGGCAGTTTCCGTAGATAAACAGTCCCCTGATTTTGAAAAATTACCCCTTATTCGATTCTCTATACCGATCAGAAAAACGCCTGTAATAAATGCATCTCACCGAGAGGAATTAGTGAACAGCGAAGAAAAGCGTATATGTGTCCACAGATGAAAATTTGAACTGGACGAAATACGTTATTGACCATTTCCAAAAGTAACCCAGAAATTTTGCCTCGTAATTTGCCTCATATTACGGTTGTTGGTCTGGAAAGTAAACAGATAAATGTGTTGTCATATTTTATAGATTTCCTTTTTAATATTTCATTAGTAATTTTTTGTGGTTTGCTTTATTACGAAAGAACGTAGTCCTGACTACAGCAGTGTGAGTAACATGTGCTATTTACTCACAATTATCTTGCAGTTATCGCTTCAGGATGTTAGGCATTATAACGGCAGCTTCAGAATGTATTTGGATACCAATGAATTTCGTCATAAATAATCATGATTTGAAAATGGTAGTATACGGAGCTCCATCAGTATAAGAAAATCTGGCCATTCGTTATTCGTTACTCAGTCAGTAAGTGGCTCAAAAAGGAGTTCAGTGTGCTGCCAAAAAGCCTTCATCGCACTGAGTAAGAATATGTTAAAACATTTTCAACAAATTTTGCTAATGGTCTTCCACCAAACTATTGAAAACCATTCGCATCCAACAGAAACTGTCAAGAAGTACGTTTTTCTGGACTATATCTACCTCTTCCATGTCTTATATGAAATACGTAGGAGAATAGAGCTCCTGTTCACAGATTCTGCTGACGGCTACAATTTGGTCACCGTTGCCATATATCGGGAAAAGTAACATTAGTATCAAATCGAAACAGTGAAGTTATTTGCTTTTGTGGAAATCAAAATATATTCCATTACAAAATACCTCGAAACTTAATTACAAACAAATATTGAAATGAAATACCTTCATTGAGAAAGCGCTCTCTCCGCATTTTAATTACTAACAGCTACCAAACAAAAAAGAGGAATGACTTCAAAACATGTGCCATGTCCTTTTTATTGGAAAACAAAGTATGCGCCTCGTAATATTATCGAAGCATTCCAGAGTATTAATTCTCCCTCTCTCTCTTTTCCTTTGTGACTTGAATTACACTTCATTCAGGTTTCCGAAAGTTTCAGTAGCGGGAACATCAATTATACACGTCCAGTTGTGCTCAACACTTAATGAATCTTACAGGCTGGTAACATTTCGGACTGGATCCATCTGTAATGGTTGGTGCACATGTGACCACGATAGATGCGCTGCAATTGGAGCTACAAAACATCCTTCCAGGGGATTGTGTTTCTAAATTCCACCAGGCAAGTGTGCTCCTGGGGCATCAAATTTCACTGTATTCATCGTCATGGCGCGAAACTCTAGGAAATTATTCAACATGAAAGGAAAAACAGTGACTTTGCAATCGCACAATAATGAATATCGCCCAAAATAAATTGTTGTGAAACTTTATTTTGTCTCGTTAGGAACATTCTTTATTTCAGACCTCCATCCTGTATACGTGTACCTCTGTTCGTATCGTTGTGTTGTTTCGTCCACTTATCATCTTCGGTCATGGTAGATGACTAAATATTAAGAATATGCACACGGCAGTTGGCAATGCCGATTCCATCTTCACTGTCTTTCGTAAAGATGCAAATATATGAATAGACAGGAGTTGCTGTAGTATGTAGTGAAGCTACATAAGGACACGTATTATATGTACAATGAGAATGTAAACAACGTCTGAATAAATGGTTTCTGTATGAATGTGTTGCTGAGATTTTCATACATGGATGTGCCAGTGAGATAATGTATACAAAGACAGTAATATAATAAAATAAAAACGATTAGTACATTAATGTAGGAAGTAATTCGATCACACCAGGAACTAAAGATACACGATATCACATCGTTACTTCAGTCTCAGACTTATTCGTGGTTAAATCGTTTAAGCCGGAACAGAAATATTGACAAAATAATCATCAACTTTTATTTGGTGTAGAATACACTGTAAGGGTGGAATAAATACGCGTAGCTTAAGAATTATCCGAACGGGACGGGAATCTGTAGATGTCATTTATATGTACAGAGAAACAAATGATTATGATTTCAGAAAAATGGGATGATTTATTCAAGAGATAGAACTCAACAGATTGGGCATAACGGTAACGCATTGGTCCACCTATGGCCCTTATTCGGCTTGGCATTGGCGATAGAGTTGTTGAATGTTCTCCTAAGGGACATCGCGAAAAATTTTACTCCAATGGACGCCTTAGCAGCTCAAAATCGAGAGATGGTTGGAGGGTCCTGTCCACAATGTTCCAAACGTTCTCAACTTGGAGAGATCCGGCGACCTTGTTCGCTAAGGTAGAATTTGGAAAGCACAGAGACATGTAGTAGAAACTCTCGGCGCGTGGAGACAGGCCTCATCCTGCCGAAATGTAAGCCAAGGGTGGTTTGCCATGGAGGAGAACAAAACGGGGCGTAGAACGTCATCGAGTTACTGTTATACTGTAATGGTGCCAGGGATGACAACCAAAGGGATACTGCCATGGACAGAAATGGAACCCTAGATCATCATTCCTGGTTGTCGGCCCGTATAGCGGTAGACAGGTAGGTATCTGACCGTGGTCCAGGGTGTCTCCAGAGACTTTGGCCTGGAATCTCACGGTGGAATAACAGCCTCACTGTCACACGGCTTGAGAATTAGGAGTGGCAGTGTGAGGTGCCATTTCTTTTCAGAGCAGGACCGCTTTGGTCGCACTCCGTCACGTATAGCACTGCGGTAAGTCGACTGTTTCCTACTCCTCGACAGCTTGTCCTTCATGGCAGGCCATGTGGGGTTTACATTTCAGCGAGGCAACGCCCGCCCGCACACCGCGAGAGTTCTTACCGCTCGTGTTCGTGCTTGCCAAACCCTACCTCGGCCAATAAGATCGTTTGATCTCTCCGAAACTGAGGACGTCGGGAGCATTGTGGGCAGTCTCCTCCAATGAGCTCTGGATTACGACGAGCTAAGGTCCAAGTTGGATCAAGTTTGTTCACGATATCCCTCAGAAGGTCATCCAACAACTGTATCATCAATGCCAAGTCGAATAACTGATTGCATAACTGCCAGAGGCGGACCAACGTTTTACTGGTTACTCAGTTTGTGAAGTTCTATCGTATGACTACATAACCCAATTTTCTTGAATTTTTATAATTTTTTTGTCTACACAAATACTTCACATCTACCGATTTCCGCCCCTTTCGAATAATTCGCTCATGGCGCTCAGGTTTTTTTGTCTTAGGGTGTAGATGTTCCGTACCTGTAATTCATCTTCGTGATGGGATACTGGCGAAACGCGTCAGATAGCACAAGCCCCACTTTTAATCCTCCCACTTCTTCGTCTTCTCTTTTGCCCCTTTCCTTGGCCTTCACATCGACCAGTACGAAGCCCGCTTTTAGGGGCTATGACAAATTTTATTTTATTATTTTAATTTGTGTGTGGATGCCTTCCTGATGGGACAGTTGCCAAGGTAACCTAAGGCAAGATATCGTGCAGGCTATCTGTCTACAAATCGTGCGACTTGTATTCTGTGTATGACTGTATTTCAAGTGTTTGATGCAGTGTCCTCAGAGGCGGAATTTGGGGCCCAGCCCAGCATTTGTCTGAAGGAGAGTGTGAAATTGCTGGAAACCACACTATAGACCGCCGGTGTACCAACAAATATTCGTTAATTCTCCGTGCGGATGTAATCTGGGTCTGGCTTATCTCCATGTCTCGACAGCTAGCGCGCTGCACGTTACAGTACATGTACAATTTATGTAGCATACGTCCCACTAAACAAATAAAAATTCTTTGTATGTAGAGAACTACTTCCATATTTCATAAATGTTCCTCCTCCTCATTTCTCGTGCTTAATATGACATGTTAACTCACAGTAGAGACGAAAGGTGATTTATTTTTTTCGGTTATCTTTTTACATGCATCATGTAATTAATAATAACTAACATTTCTAGAAAATAATATGGAATATTCCTTTTTACGGTGTATCGTCTTCCAGATATTTTTGGCATGTTACCTAAATGTTAATTATTGGCGTTGATATGTTGATACAAATGGTTACTGTTAAATACGGAAATAATTGTTATTTTTGAGACGCCATTAATTGTACCCAGTACTGAACTTTTTAATGGTTTGTATCATAGCTCTCAGCAGAAAGGAAATGAACCTTGTTAGTTTTGAATAACAACTGGATTTTCTTCCATTATCATATATATTTTTTCATTTTATTTATTTATTTTTTATTTCACTTCTACCAAGACGGAAAACAGATTCGAACTTTTCTGGGATATTACGAGAAAACGAAGTCAGAGGCTGAGTCTTACACTTGTAGTGAAAACCGTCGGTAGAAATTTGATGCTAATTTACCTTTCATACCAACAAGGAAAAATAATTTTTTTATTTTCAAAAGTATGCTCAAGATTCAATATAATCGCTTATTGTACAACGAGTTAACATATTTTTATTCGACATATTAGGCCTATTCCACAACAGGTCAACATATCTTTAAGAACAGCTGTCCTGTCTGCATATGGCGGAAGTGTTTTTGTCAAGTGATTTTAACAAAATTTTTCCTGGATAATGTGATTGAAAAAAAAATGAGTATGCCACTCAACGTTTCTATCTTTGATTCCACAACCTTTAGTTATTTGTTGCCGGGAGCAACCGCAACAAAAGTTAAATTAAGTCGTACGTCAGAACTTGCTAATTTCAATGTTAAAAGCCATTTCAAGCGATATAAGGAGGCTGCCAAACAGACCAGCTGTCGTAATGAAAAGGCACGAAACACATCATTTCCCGCCATTATCAATAATGTCAACACTTCAGACACCTACTGTGTCTTGCTTCCCATAATATTTGGCGTCTCCCAAGTATCTCTTGAAAATAATCTATTACGCCAAAATTATCCAGTGTAATGTACGATAAACAATTTTTCTTTTGACGAAACAATGATGGCCAGGCTGAGAAATAGTCGTAAGTAGTAGGGCACCGCCAAATCAACTCCAGATAACGATCGCATCTCAGGTCACTGATAAGACCTGGGATATCATGTTACACCTGACCTCACCCATTTCCCACGCCGCTGAAGCAATCATACGTGAAAAATCCAAGGTTAGTACGTATCGTGGTACCCTACACGTGGTCTCCCAGGCATGTAGGGCACTTTCGTGTGTTACATTCAAGGTCAGGATGTAATAGGACACTACACCCTTGCATCCATACATAAAATATGTACGATTTGCTTGTACACATATTGTAAAAGCAACAAAGACACGCAAGTGCATAAGCACACTTACGACAAACAGTTCATCCGACTATTCAGGATGCACTTGGCGACACGGATCCACTTCTTAGGAGTAGATACCCATCAACACACACTCAGTGAGTCAAGTGAAGTATGTGAACGCGGGGAAGGGTGTTTTATTTTTTCAGTACCGTGTCCAAGGAAAGCCCAGGCATAGTGTAACAGAAGGCTGGATACATAAGGTGTGTTTCCATGCATGTACCCTCCAATTCTGTAAAAATATCCGTGAGCTGTTGTATGTCAGAGTTAATGTTCGGAACATAAGGAATGCAAGAATCAGAGCATTATTCATGGTAAGATTCGCTGTGAAACTGAATTGTATTAGTCAACACACCAAGAATAACCCTCAACTGCCAGGATTATTTATGTTCTTTGCATTAATCTCTATACAAAGTTTCTGAGACAATGCATCAACAGTCAGCTTCAAATTGTTGACCAAATCTGACATGTTGCTCTTTTTAGAACGCAAGATTTGTATGGGAATTTGTCAGTGCACACGTAGGTACACATAGACGAATAATCCACAAATGAGTGAGGAGGAGTGAAGACCATCTAACAATTGATGTTACATCCTGTGCTTGAATGTAAACAACCAATACAGCCAAGTCACGCAGCAAGCTCTGCCAGCTGAAGAGTTCCCATGGCTGCCTGCAAAGGAATTCGTCAGGATGGGTAGATTCTGTAGTGTGGCTGCAGATTGTGGTGAAAAATATCTCGTGGAGGCACACCTGACATATGCTGCCCATTTGCATGATGCGCACAGCGACTTGTCCCTTGTCCAGATCACTTAGTTCCGTCCAGTAACTCCATACGAAGCTACTAATGTGGCTGGGGAACGGACAGAGATACGTGAACCGTTACAGTAACTTCCAGCAGTGCCTCAGTTAGGGGTTGAAGCTTATTGGAGTCATCAATACCACGTCTTTCAGACATTCATGCTCGTGGCAATGGCGCAAGACAGTATATCGCCCAGTCATTTCTTTTCTTTTTTCTTTTTTTTTTGTCACGAATTGCTCAATATTAAGTGAGCATCATACCTTCTCAAATTATAAAAGAAGACAGGAATGTGTCATGGCAGTGCGACTTACCGGAACTTGTGTGAACAGCTGTTTGTCGCGATCCCTCAACGTGCAACAACAATCTGTAGGGAGCGGTACGAAGACACATTGCAGAAACTGCAACGCGTCATAAAATCAAAACGCCTGTGAACGCTGACAGATGGTATCATTGTGTTGCACGAAAACGCCACTTCCCCACACTGCCAATCGAACCAAGGCTACGTCTCAGACTTTGGGATGAAAACACTTGAACATCCTTCAACAGCCTTGATGTTTCACATCTTTGGCGACCTGAAGAAAGACGTGTGTGGATGTCGGCTTCAGTGGGACGAGGGAGTACAAGAGTGGATGCGGTTGTGGATTCGTCAGCGGCCAAAAGCATTCTACGAAACAGGAATTGATCTTCCCGTTTCCCAGAGATATGAATGTTCTAAGGAATGTGATGATTGCTTTTGAATTGAACCATTCCATTATCCCGTTGTGGCAGGTGTTAGGTTTTCAATTGACTGCCCTTCCGATATTGCAGTAGTTATTAGGAGTTGAAGACTGTTGCACAGGATAGAGTAGTATAGAGAGCCGCATGAAACTAGACCGGAGAAAACACAACAATGGGATTGTCACCAACAAGACTGAGAAGTGCATTAATTTTTAAAGTGTCGGTAACTATGGCAATGCGTTAGAGTTTTAAATTAGTGTTCAGCTTTACCGCCTCGGTATTTATTCATAACTGAGTGACCTAATTGGAGGAGAGTGTAAGAAAGCATGGAGATTTAGTTCACTGGAGGCCGCAATTTTGAACTTTCCTTATTTATGTCTTTCGTTTCTACTCATTGTACTCACATATGTTTTCTTCCCCCGTTTAGCTTCACCGCTCTATTCGCACCGACGCCCTGTTTTACTTATCTCCAGGGTCTCCTGTCTTCAGGGATTTGATTTTTGCCTACGAATGTTGATGACGTCTTTATGCGGTAATAAGACGCTGTGACGCCATAGTAAGTACTTTTTGATTTTTTCTGCCGCTTTAAATACTTCACATGAGATTTACAAACATATTTAAAAATTTACTTTAACTTCTCGAATAATTGAAAATTTAATAAAATTAGAATTTAATAAAAATTAGAAATTGTGATACTATTTTGTTCAAACGAATTACATGAGATCCTTTCCTTTTTATCTAGTTCATCGGAAGATGCTGTCTTAATACAGCGAAACCATTGTGACAGTAAATAAATTACCAATTATTGCTCTCTTGCGGTTCATTTCACTCCCATTCTGTATGCATTAATTAAACAAAATTCATGGTGCAAGTAAGTGCACATAACTGTAAGTTGTTATAACATAAAGATTCTTTAATATGATGCTACGATGCGGCTGTGTCGATGCAAGTATCATTGAGTTTGGATTCACACTGGCATCAGAAGTAATAATGTCGCAAAGTAGGACGCAGTATCACTGAATTCTAGCAGATAAGTACGAGAAATGGAGGGGAGGATTTGTTCTGTCCATTACTTCTATCTGAGACAGGCAGGGAGCGAATGGAGAGCCCAGTAGCCGGCGTTATCTCAAGTGCACATCGTGTCAGCTGTTTGGTTAAAAATCAAAAACATGATTAACCGACAATACTTCTCCATAAATACAGAAGTTCCTTCGAGACGGAATATCTCGTGTTATAAAGTGCATAACAGTGTCGTGCAAAAGCTGCGATAACATGAAAATGGGAAGAACAATTGGGCAAAAGTTGTGATGTTAAACACAATGAATGACATATTAAAAATTGTATACATCCCACACAAAAGACTATCCTCATGTTACTTAAGAAGCAAAAATTTTTAGTAGAATATAAGGACGATCGGTCGCGAAATGGAAACCACAGTGACAAACCGATGAAGTTTTGCACAGGTGTGTTGGGTAGTGTCCCTATTATGCCCGTCGATCACATTACGTCGTTCTTTTTAGTTCTGAATAGACAGGGAGCACATGAAGATACCTAGAACAATAGTGTCTCCCGCCAAGTACGAGGGCCTGGTGAGAAATTTCACCTGAAGCTATGCTGTCAGCATTCCATAACTGTCGTGCATTTTCTTTTTCAAGACAATTCTCAGCCGCATTCTGCAGGGGCAATGAATATGCTCCTGCATTGTTTTCAGTTCTAAATGTTTGATTACCCACAATACAGCCCTTAATTGGTTCAAATGGCTCTGAGCACTATGGGACTCAACTGCTGAGGTCATTAGTCCCCTAGAACTTAGAACTATTTAAACCTAACTAACCTAAGGACATTACAAACATCCATGCCCGAGGCAGGATTCGAACCTGCGACCGTAGCGGTCTTGCGGTTCCAGACTGCTGCGCCTTTAACCGCACGGCCACTTCGGCCGGCCAGCCCTTAATTGTCTCCCTATGAGTTTCATTTCGGCTCATATGAACCGCTGGCTATGAAGACAACATTTTGGCACAGACAACGAGCTGTAGGCCAGCGTAAATTATTGGCGGAAAGCACTGGCGGCTGCCCTCGATAACGAATGTACTGGAAACTTGGTAAAATTCTATGACAAACGTCTAAGTCGGATCGGCGACTATGGAGATAAGTAGCTGGATTTTTGTAGCTAACTGTTGCAAATAAAACGGTTTTGATTTTCACTGTGGTTTCCATTTCGCTATGTATCGTTCCTTACTTTCTAAATAGCCCTCGTGCCACGCGACAAAGTTCGCAAGTTTCGTTCTGTGCTAAACTATGTCACCAGGTTAGGTTGGGAATGACTCTTCTTCATGCATGCTAACAGTGGTAGTCAAACCCGTAAGTATCCACTAACTCACGATCAATTTTAGAATACACAGGGACTGGAGAGAATACTTGTAGGCAAAATAGATGAATATATTGGACCATCTCTATACTGAACTATATACAAAAACTTATATCGTGAAAACCGCCACTAGAAGTGCAGAGATGCATCGTGAATCTCAGATTTATGAAACGATTGTGATTCGCTCATTTTGTAGTGGAATTTTTTTATATACGAAAATTAAACTCGTAATTATGTAAAATAATTGCTGTCTCTTTTTCAACAACACTAATAATGATTGTTATAAATGTTTGATCATCACTGCACATTAATAATATCCCACTCATAACTGGTAAATGTTATTAATATGTGTAAATTATGAAAGACCGATCATGAAGCGAAACTCAGTATCAGTTTTGAAAAGATCTCGATTACTGCTCTTTGGTTTTTCCTTCACGTATTTCAAGTGAGATGTACACAACAGAACTCTGTCCAACAGTACTAATTATCATTGTGTCCTCGTGCCTAACGAGCTCCCCGTTCATAAGAATCTTGAGCTTTAATTTGGTTTCACTTTCCTTTTTTTATCCATCCATCAACATCTTAGCAAGACGTTATCCATGCCGTTTAACTCATTTTCCATTTACTTTGACGAAAGTGACAATATTACTACGCCATAGACTGAAATAAAAATTTGTATCTCTTTCCACAGGACCGTATTCATGTTTTCAAATTAGTCTTTGGTATCCTTTACTGTGTACCCAATGTACAAACTGAGTAAAATGAGGGTATACTGGGACACATTTCAGCTACGTCCTCTCTCTAGTGCTGCTCCATTTACTTTTTAAGTAAGAGAAAATATAAGCTACAAATGAAAATACTTCTTGCATCGTCAGCTATTTTTTTTTTTTATGGAATATCATGAGAATCGTTCAGTAAGTAATGCAACACTTTTTTTGAGTCGATTGGTTTTATTCAGTGTGGTACTACATCAAATTGCTTCGCATCCTTAAGAGAGAGATCTGACAATGACTCAGTGATTTCTTCAGTGCGAGGTCCTTGTAAACGTTCCGGAAGAGACTGTAAATATGTGCGATGCTCTGGTTTTCCACCAAAAGAAATTAAATGGTAGGTCTCTGCTTGGAAACGCATCTCTGTTGTGGACGCCGTTTTGAAGGCCACTTACAGCGCCGCTACATTCATGAAGCAGTATAGGCTGAAGCAGTAATATTCCATGTCTCACAAAAAATTGCGCAATTTGCATTGGGAAGTTGTTGAGAAAAAGAAACGTGTTGCATTGCTCATTGTACGCCTATGGTAGCCTGGTCGGTGTGTTGACAAGGTTCTGCCGCTTAATACATCTTTGTAGGAAGTTGCGGCATATCGTCCACGAGGCTAATATATTGCTCTAAACCACTTGAAGATTGCTGCTGGTGAAAGCTACAAGCAGTCCACTCCCTATCCCCAGAGTTTGTGTGCAATTTTTTTATTAATTAGGCCCATGTGGGTTGTATTCCGTTGCTATCGACCCCTCTTGCTACCGCCGTCGTCCTTACGCTATTTTTTTCCTTTGACCCCATTTTTTCGTCCTTTTATTTCCAACCCACAGCCACCCCTAAGATATTTATTTCGCCGAAGCGGGCGGTGCAGATATTAAACTCGGCCGGTCGCATTAAAGGGGAAAGATAACGTTGTTGCCGCCGCCCCCACCCTCACCCCAGCAGCCCCAGGCCGCTCCTCCTAAATTACAAACCGCAATGCATTATGGGTAACGTATCGTGTCCCGCGCGCCCGCGACATATATAATGGCGAGAAATTCACCGGCGTAGCGCGGCTGCGACACCGGCTGCCTAGCAGGCAGGCGCCCTGCGTTCTGTGTCCCCGTTCCTGGCTCCACCCACTGACGGCCGTGGGGAATTGTCCCGGCAGCCGCAAATTGAGAATTACTGGCACAATTTGAAGAGATATGCTCGCAGAGTGGCGCGCGGAGGAATGCGAGAGCTAAATTTAATAAGCAACTGAATTACTGGTTTCTTGGAACACTGGTCTGTTTCGCTTTTGTACACACGAATTACATACCACACGGATGTATCAGTTGTTGCGGAGGAGCAGTCCACTGCAGCATACACTCATTATGAGACACGTAGCTGTGGAAGACATAAGGTTGTGGTCTTTTGCGGTTATTACATAACATTTAAGGTACTTCTATTCGGTGTGACTGCATTTCCTTTCTGTGCCGATTTATTACGGTTAAAATTTATCCTGATTTCTCTAAATACTTGTTGGTTAACGTAGAGCATAAAAAATCACATTACCATTATAAACTAATTTAGTGAATAATCCTTGATTGACGACAACAAAGCCTTCTCTACTGCTGTCATGGATTCTCCACGTCAGACAACAACAGGAGTTGTACGACGTACATGAATAAGGCTGACGTTAACAAAGTTTCTTGACCAATGCTAACAGGATATTTTGCTTTATGTGTTAACCTATACACCCAAGTTTTTTCATTTCAATATATTTTTACTTAAAAAAATTTAAATTCATACCAAAATTTGTCAGTAGTGAAACACTATTTACCCAAAACCGCATATAAACTAATTTCTTGAGATATATTAACGCTTTGGAACGTCTATTAAAGAAAGAAATTATTTATACTGGTAGTTTTTAATTTTTGCATTTTCATTTCAAATGTTTCACGTTGTAGTGCAATGCAATAATTAATAGCATCAACTTGGAACTGTTACCAGAATAGACATAGCAAGTCGTGTGCATTCCGAGACTAACTCCCAATAAAACACAACATTATGTTAAAAATAGTTATCACTGTACTATTGTTCAACGTACATCCCTTCTCTTGACACACACTAGCAACGCCAACCGCAGAAGCTTTGACTGGAAAAAGCGTAGACGGGCAAACTATTCAAAATCTTTGTCACACTGCATTAAAACATCCTCAAAGTTCTCCCACGTGAGAGCAGATTAGATTGTGAGAAACAGCAAGAGGCCTGCGGGAATAAAATTTAGTGACTCGGGGTGGGAAAAGAGAGGATGTTTGAAGACTGTTGTTCATTGTTTAGACAAAAACTGAGGCAAGAAAAAAATATTGTGGGTCGAAATGCAGCAATAACCACGCATCATCGCTGACCTCGTGTTATTGTAGAATATTGTACAAGCAGTTATAATGAAAAGAAAATATAGTACAGATTACGACAGTCTAATTAGTCCCATATTTATACTAGTCTTAATAATTGTTTCCGGTGCAATAATTCTGAATTGATTCTTACTGCAGTGTGAATGTAGGAAATAATGACTGCTACTGTTTGTCCTGGGTCATGGGTGACTGGAATTAGACAGTAGGAGAAGGGAGAGAAGGAAGCATAGTAGGTGAAAATGGAGTGGGGCTAAGAAATGAAACAGGAAGCCGTCTGGTAGAATTTTGCACAGAGCATAACTTAATCATAGCTAACACTTGGTTCAAGAATCATAAAAGAATGTTGTATGCATGGAAGAATACTGGAGATACTAAAAGGTATCAGATAGATTATATAATGGTAAGACAGAGATTTAGGAACCATATTTAAATTGAAAGACATTTCCAGGAGCAGATGTGGACTCTGACCACAATCTATTGGTAATGAACTGTAGATTAAAACTGAAGAAATTGCAAAAAGGTGGGAATTTAAGGAGATGGGACGGGGATAAACTGACTAAGTCAGATGTTGTACAGAGTTTCAGGGACAGCATAAGGGAAAAAATGACAGGAATGGGGGAAAGAAATACAGTAGATGACGAATGGGTAGCTCTGAGGGATGAATTAGTGAAGGCAGCAGAGGATCAAGTACGTAAAAAGACGAGGGCTAGTAGAAATCCTTGAGTAACAGAAGAGATATTGAATTTAATTGATGAAAGGAGAAAATATAAAAATGCAGTAAATGAAGCAGGCAAAAAGAAATACAAATGTCGCAAAAATGAGATCGACAGGAAGTGTAAAATGGCTAAGCAGGCATGGCTAGGAAACAAATGTAAGGATGTAGAGGCTTATCTCACTAGGGGTAAGATAGATCCAGCCTACAGGAAAATTAAAGAGACCTTCAGAGGAAAGAGAACCACTTGTTTGAATATCTAGAGCTCAGATGGAAACCCAGTTCTAAGCAAAAGGGGAAAGCAGAAAAGTGGAAGGAGTATATAGAGGGTCTATACAAGGGCGATGTACTTGAGGACAATATTATGGAAATGGAAGAGAATGTAGATGAAGCTGAAATGGGAGATACGATACTACGTGAAGAGTTTGACAGAGCACTGAAAGACCTGAGTCGAAACAAGGCCCCGGGAGTAGACAACATTCCATTAGAGCTACTGGCGGCCTTGGGAGAGCCAGTCCTGACTATACCATCTGGTGAGCAAGATGTACAAGACAGGCGAAATACCCTCAGACTTCAAGAAGAATATAATAATTCCAATCCCAAAGAAAGCAGGTGTTGACAGATGTGAAAATTACCGAACAATCAGTTTAATAAGTCACAGCTGCCATATACTAACGCGAATTATTTACAGACGAATGGAAAAACTTGTAGAAGCCGACCTCAGGGAAGATCAGTTTGGATTCTGTAGAAATGTTGGAACACGTGAGGCAATACTGACCTTACGACTTATCTTAGAAGAAAGATTAAGGAAAGGCAAACCTACGTTTCTAGCATTTGTAGACTTTGAGAAAGTTTTGACAATGTTGACTGGCATACTCTCTTTCAAATTCTAAAAGTGGCAGGGGTAAAATACAGGGAGCGAAAGGCTATTTACAATTTGTACAGAAACCAGATGGCAGTTATAAGAGTCGAGGGTCATGAAAGGGAAGCTGTGCTTGGGAAGGGAGTGAGACAGGTTTGTAGCCTATCCCCGATGTTATTCAATCTGTGTATTGAGCAAGAAGTAAAGGAAACAAAAGAAAAAATCGGAGTAAGAATTAAAATCTGGAAGTTCGCCGATGACATTGTAATTCTGTCAGAGACAGCAAAGGACCTAGAAGAGCAGTTGAACGGAATGGACAGTGTCTTGAGAGGAGGATGAACATCAACAAAAGCAAAATGAGGATAATGGAATGTACTCGAATTAAGTCAGGTGAAGCAGAGGGAATTAGATTAGGAAATGAGACACTTAAAGTAGTAAAGGAGTTTTGCTATTTGGGGAGCAAAATAACTGATGATGGTCGAAGTAGAGAGGATATAAAATGTAGACTGGCAATGGCAAGGAAAGCGTTTCTGAAGAAGAGAAATTTCTTAACATCGAGTAATGATTTAAGGGTCAGGAAGTCGTTTCTGAAAGTATTTGTGTGGAGTTTAGCCATGTATGGAAGTGAAACATTGACAATAAATAGTTTGGACAGGAAGAGAATAGAAGCTTTTGAAATGTAGTGCTACAGAAGAATGTGGAAGATTAGGTGGGTAGATCATGTAACTAACGAGGAGGTATTGAATAGGATTGGGGAGAAGAGAAGTTTGTGGCACAACTTGACTAGAAGAAGGGATCGATTGGTAGGACATGTCCTGAGGCATCAAGGGATCACAAATTTAGCATTTTAGGGCAGCGTGGAGGGTAAAAATCGTAGAGGGATACCAAGAGATGAATACACTGAGCAGATTCAAAAGGCTGTAGGTTGTAGTAGGTACTGGGAGACGAAGGAGCTTGCACAGGATAGATTAGCATGGAGAGCTGCATCAAACCAGTCTCAGGACTGAAGACCACAACAACAACAACAACAGCAACTGTTTGTCTTGCTGCAATTGCATAAACTGTATTCGTCATTTCGTTTATAATGTCCAAAATTCCGTTGACGTGTGTTTGGCGGTGGATATTTCTAACCCAGACGAATAACGCTGTAGTTATTGATGATGTTGTGGTCGTTAATCCGAAGACTGGTTTGATGCAGGTCTTTGTGATAATCTATCCTCTGAAAGGCCCTTCAACTCTAAATAACTACTGCAACCTGAATCCATTTCAAACTGCTTATTGTATTCAGTCCTTAGTCATCCTCAACAGTTTCTAGACCCACACTTTTTTCAATTAAGAAACTGAAAATTACTTAATTTGATTTTTTTTCTGTCAACCAACCTCTTCTTTTACTCAAATAGAGTCTTAAATTCTTTTTTCCCATACTTCGATTCAGTGCCTCCTGATCTGCCATTCGCTTTATCAATAAAACTTCAGCATTCTTCTATAGCATCCCATTTCAAATGCTTGTATTACCGTCTCGTCTGATCTTCTTATCACTGTTATTTCACTTTTGTGTCATTCTACGTTTCCCACAAATACCTCCAGAAAACATTTCAGTAAATATAACACCTTTACAAATTGCTCTTTTTCAGGAATATCTTTTCTGGCTATTGCCATTCTGCATTTTATACCTTTCTATACTTCATCCGCCACTCGTGATCTCGGGGTAGCATTCTCACTTCCCGAGCGTGGGATCCCAGGTTCGATTCCCGTTGAGGTCAGTGATTTTCATCTTCCCTGAGATGAGTAGGTGTTGTCGTGTCGTCTTCATAATTATCATTCATCCCCATTATGGTCGCAGGAATGTACGGCAAACCACCTCCATTAGGACGGTGCGGGTCTCCTGCATCGTTCCCCTACACTCTCTCAAGTACATGGGACTTCATTTCCATGTTTTTTTTTACTGCTCAAACAGCAAAACTAGCCAACCCCTTTTAGTTTCATGTATGATAATATAACTCTCTTAGTGATTTACTACGATTACACTTTATTGTCCTTGTTTTACCTTTGTTGCTGTCCATCTTATATCAACCTTTAAACATATTCTCCTTCCGTTTAACTGTCCTTCCATAGCCTTGATGTACCTGACAGAATTAGGATCTTACTGGCAAACTTTCAAGTTTTTTTTTTATTTCTTCTCCATTGACTTCAACTATCTGTTCCAAATTTCTGCTTAGTTTCCTTCACAGATTGTTCATTGTACAGACTGATTAACAACAGAGACAGGCTGCAACACTTCATCAATCAGTTCTCAACCACGGCTGCCCATTCATGTCCATTGACTCCTATCCCAGCACTTTGGTTTCTGTGCTAGTTATAAATAACTTCTCGCTCTCTGTATTTTGTCTTTGCTCTCATCAGAAATTCAAAGATTGTATTTCAGCCAACATTGTCAAAAGTTTTCTCTAAATCTACAAATACTATAGACATAAGTTCACATTTCTTGAGTTTACATTCTAGGATAAGACGTAAGGTCAGTTTTACCACACGTGTTCCTACATTTCCCTGGAACACAAACTGATCTTTTCCAAGGTTGGGTTGTAGCAGTTTTCCCACTGTTACGTAAAAAATTCGTGTAAATATTGAATGGAGGGACGAATGGAGACGTGTCGTCTTCAGCGATGAGAGTCGCTTCTGCCTTGGTGCCAATGATGGTCGTATGCGTGTTTGGCGCCGTGCAGGTGAGCGCCACAATCAGGACTGCATACGACCGAGGCACACAGGGCCAACACCCGGCATCATGGTGTGGGGAGCGATCTCCTACACTGGCCGTCCACCACTGGTGATCGTCGAGGGGACACTGAATAGTGCACGGTACATCCAAACCGTCATGGAACCCATCGTTCTACCATTCCTAGACTGGCAAGGGAACTTGCTGTTCCAACAGGACAATGCACGTCCGCATGTATCCCGTACCACCCAACGTGCTCTAGAAGGTGTAAGTCAACTACCCTGGCCAGCAAGATCTCCGGATCTGTCCCCCATTGAGCATGTTTGGGACTGGATGAAGCGTCGTCTCACACGGTCTGCACATCCACCACGAACGCTGGTCCAACTGAGGCGCCAGGTGGAAATGGCATGGCAAGCCGTTCCACAGGACTACATCCAGCATCTCTACGATCGTCTCCATGGGAGAATAGCAGCCTGCATTGCTGCGAAAGGTGGATATACACTGTACTAGTGCCGAAATTGTGCATGCTCTGTTGCCTGTGTCTATGTGCCTGTGGTTCTGTCAGTGTGATCATGTGATGTATCTGACCCCAGGAATGTGTCAATAAAGTTTCCCCTTCCTGGGACAATGAATTCACGGTGTTCTTATTTCAATTTCCAGGTGTGTATATAGCAGTTCATGACAAATTACAAAACTCCGCCATCTCTCTCCCCACATCCACCACTGCTGGCGGCTCACCTCCAACTGCGCAACGCTATGCGCTGTTCACATCCAGCTGCCGCTGCCCAACACTACAATGGCAGGCAACAATGCAAACTAGCCACAGACTGCACACAGCACAGCCAGTGATTTTCATACAGAGCGCTACGTAACGTTGCCAATAAGAAAACATAAACAGCCTACTTACATAGCCCCAATGCTCCCCACAAAAAATTTTACAAATTATTTTGGCCAGTGGCCAATAATGATTTGATAAAATTTTTCATAATTACAATAACAAAGATATCCAATGCACACACTTATTAATACAATGTTGGTCAAAAGCTAACATTTTCTCACAGTCCATAAAGACAATCCTGATCATTCATCACAGTAAAACTGCCGTTTCTTTTCTCAAAGTCTGAGCAGTAAAAGACAATGCACAAGGAAGTAGTGGATGTGCATGCAGTCTTGAAGAAGTAGTGTTGTCCTTCCAACGGAAAAACAGTGCTGACGCTTGACATGCTGACAGGTAATGGGCCACAACAGAGCAAACCCACAGCAGAGTCATTCGACGTTTTGAAGAAGATTGGTAGGTAGGTCATCACAGAGCATACCCATTGTAGTCCTGGTAGAGATTACGATATTGGTGGGCCACCAGAGATGCAGACCCACTGCAGTCCTTGTAGAAATAATGATATTGGTGAGTCATCACAGGTGCAGACCCACTGTAGTCCTTGTAGAGACAGCCAGCAGCCATCTGTTGCGACTGTGCAGGTGCACAATCACCATCGAAGTGTCTTGCAGAGTAGATAGCAAGTCCATAACCACCACTTGTGCACTCACAAAGTTTTTTGAATTGTCCTTAGAATCAGTAATGCTGTCATCCAGTCCCTTGATGAATTATTAACACACGTGCAAACACTAACAGTCACAACTTCTCACATTTTGTGCATTACTGTGACCAACAGAAATGTGTGCAGTGAAATGAATGCTGACAAGTTACTTAATTTGATTAACTGGTGTCAATTACAATATTATAACATGAGAATACAATTACAAAGGTACAAAATACATCATTAAAAACATAACAATACAGATAACATTTGTAGTACAGGCTTTACAACAGAATAGAAATAAACATATACATCAGTGTTACAGGAATTGTGACATGAGTACATACATGAAAGATCAGAATAACTTTCGAAACATCAACTTCACACTTGAGCATTAAAACAAAACAGAATAAATAATGTCTAAGCATATTTACAAGGTAAATAACATATTATTAATGCCAATTATATTTGAGGATAACAGTATTCCTCATCATAGTGAATGTAGCTTAGTATTAGAAGAAGAAAAAATTCTATAAAACTACACAGAGACAGGAAGAAAACAAATACACAAGGGCACACAAACACATACTGGGATAACACAAAAGGAAAGGACAGGGTTCGTTTTCAGTGTAACATTTGGTACTGCAGTCCAACCCAAAACTTCATTCCATAGATCATTCGTCTTATTTCAACCTTTGCTTCCATAAAAAAAATCCTATCCAAGCATGCTTTCTGGATTCTTCTCGTATAACCTCTCAGTGCATTTCTTCAAATTCATCGCAACTCATTCTTTTATATAGTCTACCCCATCTTAAGCTAACTTAAATCTACTGAGCTCAGATGCTAAACTAAGGGATGAGGCAATGCAGCAGCATAATACAATTAACGCAAACAGCAATGACAAAAAAATGCAAATTGGCAGCAGCCGTAAATCTAAATTAACAGAGAAAATGCAACATTACAACTAATATGAGCCAAAGTGCAACAACAAGAAAAATAAATCAGTAGTAAAACTAGCTTAACAGAGTAATGCAAAGTGAAATTTAGTAGCACTATGCCTGGCAAACAGCAGCAGCAACTTATATCTAAACATGACATATCTAAACATGACATAGCAAAAAAAACATTACACTAAAGACAATAATGCAGACAAGGAAATGTATATTCACATCTTAATGCCTATGTAATTAAAGTGGTGCACCACAACTAATTCTACAAAAGAAATTACCAAGTACTTGAAAAGAAAATGATATATGCAGTTACTGTTAATAGTCCCTTCTTATTGTTCTTTCCATTCCAAGAGCTCCTTTTTCGAAGAATGTGGGTCACAAAATAATTATTTAATAGATCTGTTGACAGAAAGTGTTCACATTAGCAAATGCATTTAATTTTATTTTATGAAACCAATGCTGCAAGACAGCTGGAAACCAGATATTAAATGAAATAAGCAACTATGTACAAAGTAAAGCATAAGAACATCATTCAGTAGTCATGAGGCATTTCATAAGTTAGTAGAAAAATCTCTCAACTAGTCATAATCAGGTGTATAGACATAAAAATATTTCTCATCATTTCATTAGGCATTTCAGTAAATATCATAAATTAAGAGCTCCACAGTGTAATCATATGTTTTCAAGTTCGACCATGTCGTTTTTGCGATGCTTTGTACAAAGGAACGTCAATAGCGAGGATAATGGCCTCCCTTTTTTTTCTCCACCTGTACCTCTGAAAGGGGCACACGCTAATGGCTTTTTTCCAGGCGACTGTCGCCCAGCTGGGTGCCCACGATGCATTACGTGCAGGCAGTCACTTAACTTTCTTACGGAAATATTTACGACAGCAGTTTCCGCTACAGTGACCGTCTCATATACAAAATTTCACGGGTCGAGAATTTGCGTTGCAAATGTGTAGAAACAAAATCTTATGAATATAACAGTGTCCAAAAAATTTTTGTCGGCATTGTAATACATTCACGCATTTACATACATTTCATAACTCTTAAAGTACGATTCTTGGTTTCCAACATCCTTATTCACAAGTCAGAGTCCCTAACCACTACTCATTATTCCTTACCTTATTACACATATATATATTCGTCGACATGTCAATATTGCGACGACACTTCAATATTTCATCATAATAAATACATAGCATAATCAAATTCCTCATATAGCATCAGCTTATTGATCATAAACATACCGCAACAGCATAATACACATAGTCATCGTAATAATAACATCATAACACCTCAGTTAACTCTCAAAATCGTCGTAGCTTCCTCCAATAATTTCAAAACCTAAAGAAATTCTCTGCTCATGTCAAAAGTGTCATCTGCCTCAAACGTACTTTAAAAATCGTGATCCCATACCAAATATATCATTCAAAGCTCTCATAATATCACAAAGGGTCTGAAAAAATATGAACAGTTCAAAAAGTACAGACAAAATACAATTTCGTAAGTGTGAAGTTATCCAACTGTCTAATTGCGTAAACATGTCTCTGATGTAGTAAAAAAAAGTTTGTTTCTCTGTTAAATTATCGGGTGGCTGTGTAATTCTGTGTTGCAGAAATATGGTACCGATGTGTAAAGTTGTATAAGCAAATACCATATTAGCTAGGGCTCCTTATGCTTGCCAAACACATGGTACACAAAGTAAGTGTGTACCCCCATGAGGATTAATGTAATTATACCCTCAGGTGTTACAAATTACAGCAATGGAATCAAATTTATCATGGAAAACTTTTGTATCATTGTACTTCAAATATCTTTAAAAAATAAATGTTTTAAGTACAGAATTAATCACTCAAATACGTGTACTGTAGCGCTAAACTGTGCGTCTCGTTGTAAGATAATCTCTGTGGAAGTGTCGTAGTTATCGTCCTCCGAAAGCTAAGTTCTGCAGAAGTCAATGTACATACCTTATCATAAACGAAAGTGAAAATCTTTGCATATAGATATCATAGTTATTAGGTACCTGACCGCAATCAAGAAAGTACTGTAATGTAACGTATTGTTGTGCTACAGAAAAGGCTGTCTCATTGTAGCTATACCACAAAAGTTATTACTAAAACATGTTTTACTTTCCAGAATAATACATAAAACTTTGCAGACATAAAACAGAAACACCGCAAAAGCAACATTGTAAATTGTCACTCATTAGTAGCGTCGTGATAAAATCGTGTAGCTGTTACATAAACTCACCACTGTGTCATCTGGTATCTCTCACAAAGTACTTAAATTCAGAATGTATTTTCAAGTAAACCAAAATGTTGCATTAAAATCTCATTAGCAGTACTGATAAATGTTCTAAGTATGTGAGCCTTATAGTCGTTACGTAGTCGTGCAACTAATAAGCAAGAATGCACACACACATTAACACTGTGTCGTCTGTTCACAATAACAGAGCTTTCGTAATTTCTGTTTAAATAATTTCTCTTGGTTCTTGAGTGGATATTGAACTTCAAAACATTGTTGCATGTTAACAGTTTCTCAGTGTGACAAATTGTACAAGTAGTGTGAAGTGAAAATTGCAAAGACTAAGTAAAAAAGCAGATTATCTGTCAATAAATGGTTTTACATGTGAAATGTGGTGTAACCCTTTGCTCTTCCTAGTACGCCGAATTTCAACTTTAACGCAATTATCATGTGGTATACGTCGGTAAGGAATGCTAAAATTTGCTCAAGGTTAGCGTCTATGTTATTTTTCTCTGAGCCAGCCGGCGCACGCGGCAGACTGCGGTGCGAGTCATTGTCTGCTATCTCTTTGTTGGCGCGCGTCGTTATTGGGATTAGGAGACCTAACTTCCACAAATTCACGTTGTCGAGAGAGCTCTGCTCTGTTTAAATCCCGCCAGTTCTGATGCAGTTCAGGTCTGTCGTTACGATCATACCGTCTGTCGTCATGTCGGTAGATTCCATAGTTTCTTTCTTGTCGGTCACGTGGTGGAGAATTACTCCCTGAGTCGTAACTGCGCGCTGGACTGTTGCATCTAAAGTTATTCTGTCTCCCTTGATAATAATTATTTTGGTTCCCATATTGTCTGTTTCTCTGATTGTCTCTGTGATAGTCATTACCGCGGAGAGGTGATCTTTCCCTGTAATTATTACTACTCTGTCAACAGTTGTCATACGGGTGGTGTCTGTTTTGGTCACGATTTGTGTTGTGAGAATAGCCTTGTCGCATCCAGTTATTATTTCTTTCATCGCGGAAATGTGACGGATGTGACCTGTAATTGTTGTGCTCCTGTTTTCGCGTTCCGCGGTTATCAGCGTCAATTTCCTGTTCTTGTAAGAGCCCCTGAAAAGCTTCAATGTCGTCTTTGCAACGTCCTGCTAAAATAATATGTCGCAAATGTTCAGGCAGTTTGATTAAGCAAATGCGGATGAGTTCTGAGGGGCTGTATGGGTTTGAAAGATACTGATTCTTATGCAACATGTCCTCAAAATGTTTCATATGACTGGATAATTCAGATTGTTCGAAACGTTTCATCATTATGATGCTATGTTTTACTCGGTCTTGTGTAGTTTGAGACCAATATGCAGAGAGGAAGGCATGATAAAAATCTCCTTCACTGTGACAATCGTGAATGACCGATCGCATTCTTACAGCTGGTTCATTCTCCAAGTAGCCACACATAAATTCTAACCTGTTCTCCAATGACCAGTTGGGAGGAAAACAACGAGAAAATTGATGATGCCATGCTTGTGGATGAATATCGTTGTCAGACTTCTTAAATGATTTGAATTTACGTGTAGTAATGAACAGCTTATAGTCAAAATCATCATGTCGGCGAGTCGCATGTCGGTCATTGTTACGTCGTTTCGGCGGTTCCATCTCAAAATTCGGTGTACCTTGCCAATTCTTTTCATAGTTTCCGAAGTGCCCTGTGTTATTATTTTGTGGCTGTTCCGTATTTCTATGTCCCTCTTCCCGTATTGGAGCGCGAGTGTCCTCTGAAATACGTAATTCTTGTATCACCTGTGTCAGCTGATCTTGTACTTCCCGGATTTCTCTTTGGTGTTGCCCATTAATTTGATTCAGATTTTGTTTCAGTTCCCTAATTTGTTCGCACTCTTCTGTGTCATTAAAGACTACCGGATTTGTGTCATTCAGATTATCATCTACCTTCGTAGATAAATTACTTAGCTGATCCGAAAGTTCAACTACTTTCTCTGATAATGAACTAATTTCCTCCATGTGTCTTTCTGAACCAATTTTCAGAGTATCTACTGTGTCCTTTAAGTTTTCCTGAGTTTTTGCAAGTTGCGTAACCAAATCGGTAGATGCAACTGAGTCAATTTTAGCTTGCAAGGTCTCATGATTTTCATGAACAATAGTTTGCAGTTCTTTTATGGCTGCTTCGTGATTCTGTAATGCATTTTCATGCCGCAAAAAAAGGTTGAAAATGCTCACCAATTTGTGTTTTTACGTCATTACAGACTTTTTGACATTTCGATTCAATGTTATGTAACTCAGTAGTTAAATCTTCACGTGTTTGTTCTACTGTGGTGTCTAACTTTTGAAGATTTTGTTCCATTGCGTCTAACTGTTGCTGTGTTTGTCTCTGGTGTTGTTCCATTGTGTCTAACTTTTGAAGATTTTGTTCCATTGTGTCTAAATGTTGCTGTATTTGTCTCTGGTGTTGTTCCATTGTGTCTAACTTTTGAAGATTTTGTTCCATTGTGTCTAACTTTTGAAGCTTTTGTCCTATTTGTTGCATTAATTTTAATAACAATGGGCTGGTGTCTGAAACATGTTCCTCAGTGCTTTTCGGCAGTGAATTTGCACCGGCAACATTCACATTTTGCCAAGCGGAAAATGTGTCTTGACTCATTTGAGAAAACGATGAGAACCCAAAACCTGAGTCTACAGTATTTGCAATATTGTGTATTCCCGATTCCTGAGGCGAGCTGTTGCCGACCGATCGATCGATAATGCTTCCCTGTTCACTACCTGTTTCACTGTCTACACCATTATTTGACGCCCGCTCCATTTCCCTCTGCACAGTTACCAAAGTACTACCTTGAATATTAGTTAATTCATTACATGGTGGCGCTAACACACCGCTTTCGTCTTCACTGTCATTTCTCAGTTTACTTTGGAGCCAAGTATTACGTTTTTCACAAGCCATTATTGTCACAATATTTCACACGATAACACAGAAAAACACAATTTGAAGAGCAAAAATAGGGGAACACATTAACATAGCATTGAAAATAATATCTAGTTAATTGCAGCTACGAAATACTTGGTGCAAATCTACATGCATGCCACAACTGTTTTACTGTACAACAATGAAAGGCTGCTACTACAAAGGAGATTCTCTCTACAATTACGCGCTAGCAATAAACAAAATCTACACTAATTACACAAACTACAAGAAAAAATCAGAAGATTCCAGTGAGGTATCCTCGGCTAAGGGTCGACATATGAAACGTCCCCTTTGAACAATTATACAAGACTGTGCTTAAACTGACACACAATATTTTTAGCGCAACGCAATCTGACTATCAAAGATCCCTACAAAAGAATGGCCCTGAGTAACCTTAAACTATATCTTTCAGAAATCACTTACCTCACAAAAATCTTCATTACTCGAACTACTGCAATACAGCGAGCGCCACTACTGCCAGCTAAATAAAAGATTCAAACTACGGGAGGCACTAACTACTGATACGGATAGTTAGCAAATGAAAGATATTAATAGAGAACAAACAATGTATTTACGTTAATAGTCATAATATATATAGCAGTTCATGACAAATTACAAAACTCCGCCATCTCTCTCCCCACATCCACCACTGCTGGCGGCTCACCTCCAAATGCGCAACGCTATGCGCTGTTCACATCCAGCTGCCGCTGCCCAACACTACAATGGCAGGCAACAATGAAAACTAGCCACAGGCTGCACACAGCACAGCCAGTGATTTTCATACAGAGCGCTACGTAACGTTGCCAATAAGAAAACATCAACAGCCTACTTACAATATTGTCAGTGTCGTCGTAACTGCCGCCTGCTTCACGTCTGCTGTGCAGCGAGCTACCTTAATTTAAGTATTAACTGTATTTTTCTTACTTGTCACTACTTCTTCCGTGTGTATTTGCTTTTAGGAAACTTTAATTTTCGAGTGCTCTTAATAGTGTTCCACAGATTTCGTGTTTGTTTTGAATACAGTCAGAGAGAGTCCCTTTAGTCAGCCATAGTGCCAGTAGTGTCAGTGTCGTCGTAACTGCCGCCTGCTTCACGTCTGCTGTGCAGCGAGCTACCTTAATTTAAGTATTAACTGTATTTTTCTTACTTGTCACTTCTTCTTCCGTGTGTATTTGCTTTTAGGAAGCTTTATTTTTCGAGTGCTCTTAATAGTGTTCCATAGATTTCGTGTTTGTTTTGAATACAGTCAGAGAGAGTTCCTGTAGTCAACCATAGTGCCAGTAGTGCTAGAGTTTGTTTTCAATACAGTCCAGAGACAGGTAGTGCTATTTTCATTGTTTTCTACAAGAAGTGGCTAGCAACCACAGTTTAGTGAATAAGCAGCCGCCTTTAGTGAATTAGCAGTCTAGTTAAAGGTTGATTAACTCTCTTCAGTAAATTGTTTCCTTAGGATGGATAGGATGTGTGACTGCTGTGTACGGACGCAGGAGGAGCTGGCCACTGTTCGCGAACAGCTGAGCGTGTTGATGGCCGCGGTCAGCCGTCTTCAGGCTGCTGCCTCGGAGTGTAGCGGCAGTGGGGAGTCTGGTGCGTCGCAAGGTACACCCCAGGTGTTACATGCTTCACCCACTGTCCCTGCTGTCGAGACATCTTCGCGGGTACCGGGCGCGGTTGGGCCACCCTCTCCCCAAGGGGAGTGGCGGGTTCAGCGGCGTTCGCGGCGCACGAGGCGGAAGGTCAATGTGGAGGCTGGCCGTGTGGCATCGCCCGCTCTGCCTGTGAGGGGACATGTGGCTGCTCCTTCAGCAAGGTCCGAGCAGGCACACGGGGGGAGGGGTTTATTAGTTATTGGGAGCTCCAACGTTAGGCGGGTGATGGAGCCCCTTAGGGAAATAGCGAGAAGGTCGGGGAAGAAGGCCAGTGTTTGTCTGCTTGCCGGGGGGTCTCATCCGAGATGTGGAGGAGGCCCTACCGGCGGCGATAGAGAGCACTGGGTGCACCCGACTGCAAATTGTTGCTCATGTCGGCACCAATGACTCCTGCCGTCTGGGTTCAGAGGTCATCCTCAGTTCGTACAGGCGGTTGGCGGAATTGGTGAAGGCGGAAAGCCTCGCTTGCGGGGTGGAATCAGAGCTAACTATTTGTAGTATCGTTCCAAGAACCGATCGCGGTCCTCTGGTTTGGAGCCGAGTGGAAGGCTTAAACCAGAGGCTCAGACGATTCTGCGGAGATCTGGGGTGTAAATTTCTGGACCTCCGCTATCGGGTGGAGAAATGTAGGGTCCCCCTGAATAGGTCAGGCGTGCACTACACGCCGGAAGCGGCTACAAGGGTAGCGGAGTACGTGTGGAGTGCACATGGGGGTTTTTTAGGTTAGAGAATCCCCTCCCTAGGCCCGACAAGACGCCTCCTGAGACGCGGCAAGATAGGAGTAGGCAAAATACAACAGGGAATAACAATATTAATGTGCTAATAGTAAACTGCAGGAGCGTCTATAGAAAGGTCCCAGAACTGCTCTCATTAATAAACGATCACAACGCCCATATAGTACTAGGGACAGAAAGTTGGCTGAAACCAGACGTAAACAGTAACGAAATCCTAAACTCAGATTGGAATGTATACCGCGGAGACAGGCTGAACAGTGAAGGGGGAGGCGTGTTTATAGCGGTAAGAAGTGCAATAGTATCGAAGGAAATTGACGGAGATCCGAAATGTGAAATGATTTGGGTGAAGGTCGCGGTTAAAGCAGGCTCAGACATGGTAATTGGATGTCTCTATAGGCCCCCTGGCTCAGCAGCTGTTGTGGCTGAGCACCTGAAGGATAATTCGGAAAATATTTCGAGTAGATTTCCCCACCATGTTATAGTTCTGGGTGGAGATTTTAATTTGCCGGATATAGACTGGGAGACTCAGACGTTCATAACGGGTGGCAGGGACAAAGAATCCAGTGAAATTTTTTTAAGTGCTTTATCTGAAAACTACCTTGAGCAGTTAAACAGAGAACCGACTCGTGGCGATAACATATTAGACCTTCTGGTGACAAACAGACCCGAACTATTTGAAAAAGTTAACGCAGAACAGGGAATCAGTGATCATAAAGCGGTTACGGCATCGATGATTTCAGCCGTAAATAGGAATATTAAAAAGGGTAGGAAGATTTTTCTGTTTAGAAAAAGTGACAAAAAGCAGATTTCAGAGTACCTGTTGGCTCAACACAAAAGTTTTGTCTCAAGTACTGATAGTGTTGAGGATCAGTGGACAAAGTTCAAAACCATCGTACAATATGCGTTAGATGAGTATGTGCCAAGCAAGATCGTAAGAGATGGAAAAGAGCCACCGTGGTTCAACAACCGAGTTAGAAAACTGCTGCGGAAGCAAAGGGAACTTCACAGCAAACATAAACATAGCCAAAGCCTTGCAGACAAACAAAAATTACGCGAAGCGAAATGTAGTGTGAAGAGAGCTATGCGAGAGGCGTTCAATGAATTCGAAAGTAAAGTTCTATGTACTGACTTGGCAGAAAATCCTAAGAAATTTTGGTCTTATGTCAAAGCGGTAGGTGGATCAAAACAAAATGTCCAGACACTCTGTGACCAAAATGGTACTGAAACAGAGGATGACAGACTAAAGGCCGAAATACTAAATGTCTTTTTCCAAAGTTGTTTCACAGAGGAAGATTGCACTGTAGTTCCTTCTCTAGATTGTCGCACAGATGACAAAATGGTAGATATCGAAATAGACGACAGAGGGATAGAGAAACAATTAAAATCGCTCAAAAGAGGAAAGGCCTCTGGACCTGATGGGATACCAGTTCAGTTTTACACAGAGTACGCGAAGGAACTTGCCCCCCTTATTGCAGCGGTGTACCGTAGGTCTCTAGAAGAGCGTAGCGTTCCAAAGGATTGGAAAAGGGCACAGGTCATCCCCGTTTTCAAGAAGGGACGTCGAACAGATGTGCAGAACTATAGACCTATATCTCTAACGTCGATCAGTTGTAGAATTTTGGAACACGTGTTGTGTTCGAGTATAATGACTTTTCTGGAGACTAGAAATCTACTCTGTAGGAATCAGCATGGGTTTCGAAAAAGACGGTCATGTGAAACCCAGCTCGCGCTATTCGTCCACGAGACTCAGAGGACCATAGACACGGGTTCACAGGTAGATGCCGTGTTTCTTGACTTCCGCAAGGCGTTCGATACAGTTCCCCACAGTCGTTTAATGAACAAAGTAAGAGCATATGGACTATCAGACCAATTGTGTGATTGGATTGAGGAGTTCCTAGATAACAGGACGCAGCATGTTATTCTCAATGGAGAGAAGTCTTCCGAAGTAAGAGTAATTTCAGGTGTGCCGCAGGGGAGTGTCATAGGACCGTTGCTATTCACAATATACATAAATGACCTGGTGGATGACATCGGAAGTTCACTGAGGCTTTTTGCAGATGATGCTGTGGTGTATCGAGAGGTTGTAACAATGGAAAATTGTACTGAAATGCAGGAGGATCTGCAGCGAATTGACGCATGGTGCAGGGAATGGCAACTGAATCTCAATGTAGACAAGTGTAATGTGCTGCGAATACACAGAAAGATAGATCCTTTATCATTTAGCTACAAAATAGCAGGTCAGCAACTGGAAGCAGTTAATACCATAAATTATCTGGGAGTACGCATTAGGAGTGATTTAAAATGGAATGATCATATAATGTTGATTGTCGGTAAAGCAGATGCCAGACTGAGATTCATTGGAAGAATCCTAAGGAAATGCAATCCGAAAACAAAAGAAGTAGGTTACAGTACGCTTGTTCGCCCACTGCTTGAATACTGCTCAGCAGTGTGGGATCCGTACCAGATAGGGTTGATACAAGACATAGAGAAGATCCAACGGAGAGCAGCGCGCTTCGTTACAGGATCATTTAGTAATCGCGAAAGCGTTACGGAGATGATAGATAAACTCCAGTGGAAGACTCTGCAGGAGAGACGCTCAGTAGCTCGGTACGGGCTTCTGTCAAAGTTTCGAGAACATACCTTCACCGAAGAGTCAAGCAGTATATTGCTCCCTCCTACGTATATCTCGCGAAGAGACCATGAGGATAAAATCAGAGAGATTAGAGCCCACACAGAGGCATACCGACAATCCTTCTTTCCACGAACAATACGAGACTGGAATAGAAGGGAGAACCGATAGAGGTACTGAAGGTACCCTCCGCCACACACCGTCAGGTGGCTTGCGGAGTATGGATGTAGATGTAGATGTAGATGTAGATATTTTGCAACCACGACATGTTAATCTCATATTTCGTTAGTATTCACACCTGTCACCACCCGCCTTCTTTGCAATTGTAGTCATTAGTTTCTTCCTGCAGTATGAGCGTATTTCACTCGTGTCATGTATTCAGATCGAATAGTTTGGTCATGGCTGGCTCTTCCAAGACGCTGAATAATTTTGAAGGAATGTCATCTGTTCCAAGAACATTGTTCCAGATTTAGTTTTTCAGTGGCCTATCACACTCATCTCACAGTGTCATATCATACATCTCATCTTCATCTCCTTCCTAGGCTTTTTCTAGATCCTCTTTCTACAAAATTGTCCCCAAGTTATTTCCCTTAAATGAGCCTTCTATATATTCTTTCCACGATTCAACTTCCCTTCCTTTATTTAGTAGGGGTTTGCCTTGCATGTTCTTGAGTATCATGTAGCTGCTACTCTTTTCTCCTACGGTCTCTATAATTTTCCATTAGGTGGCATCCAACTCTTCCCCTAGTATTCATTGTTTTACAGCCTTGCATCTTTCCTTTAGCGATTACCGCTTGGCCATTCTGCACTTTTCATTTATGAGATCCTGCTATCAATATTTACTTTAAATTTGACCTCAGCTTCTATTCTGAAATACTGTTTGATTTATGATTTCACAAATCATTAATTAAAGTTTGGTTTAAAGGAAAATTTATTTGTACTTTTCTCTAATTTTCGATTCGTAAATGCTAACAGCTTTTCGCTGTCTTCTACATATGTGTGTCAAGCCTGCAGGTTATGCAACATCTGAAAGTCGGCGAAATAGCATAAGAATCTATTCACTTCGAGGTTAATCGGTCAGACGCGTAGGAAATGTGGTAATAAATATTTGAATTAATAGAACTGATACTTACATAATAACTAAAATATGTTTCTGGAACACCTTTAGACGTAACCGTCGGTAAAAATTATGCTCCAAAAACACTTGCCAATGGCCTTTACCAATGTCGCTGTAGTAATAATAATTATGATTTTGATACGGGCTCTATATACTGAAATTAGGTTAAAAAGCTGAATTTTTCTGATAGATATCAGTCGTACGATTGGTTTTATGCGGCCAGCTACAGATTCCCCTTCTGCACAAAACCTCTTCGCGTCAGAGTAACGCTTGTTCTATGTCTCCCATCTTATGAGACTTAACCCTCTATATCTCCCTCTACTGAGGTAGCAGTAGAGTTGATTCCCTCATATATTACAGATGTCCTGTCATCCTATCCTTCTTCTTGTCAGTGTTTTTTATCTGTTCCTTTCTTCGCCGATTCTACGGAGAATCTCATTCCTTTGTCTTCTCAGTCAACCTATTTTTAAATGCCTTTACATTTCGCAAAGCCAAACCGATCTTCACCTAACAGATCCTCAATTTTCTTTTCTTTTCTTCTCTATATATTTCTTGTCAGCAACTTGGATGCTTATTCTGTTAGAATGATAGTGCGAGAGTTACCGTATTTGCTATCTGCGAAACTGTAAGCATCTTTTTTCTGGAAGTCTAATGGTACGTCTCAGTCCCACAGATTCTACACACACACCAACTTGAATAGTCTTTCGGTTGCCACTTCCCTTAAAGATTTCAGAAATTAAAATAGAATGTTACATATCGCTTCTGTCTTATTTTATCAATCCTAAGGGATTTATTTTGCCTTAGCCCTGTTCATGATTTTGCTCAATTTTTTTCTACACTCTTCTTTCGTCGATCAATTGAAGAATTTTTTCTGTTATCCAAGGAGTATTTGTATTTACCTTCCTTGTACCTATGTTTATTCATCCAACACCTGTGATTTCGATGTTCAGACATGTGCACTTCTCTTCAACTGCCCGTCTGAGTAGCTGAGTTGTAGCGGGGCTGACTTCCACGCAAAGTACCAGCATTCCATTTCCGGTGGTGCCAGAGAATTTTCCTTGGTGGGAGAACTGGTACGTGATGCACTCAGTCTTTGCTGATATAGACTTAATGCCAACCACGTATAATTTTTCATCGTTCTCGAAGTATTTACTTCACCGAATGTGCGTGTAGACGTTAATCATTGTTATCGAGTGGAAAACGAATTTAACATATCTATTCATAAGGGCCAGAATGGTGTATTCTTGTAGCAGCAAGTGAGGTGAGTATCAATTAAGGTGGACCCTTGCAAGTACTGGGAAAAAAACATGAGTATTCCAGAACGGCTCTTTACTCTAAAACGTAGTGTGCACTGGTTTGAAGTTTCCTGTTGCGTGCAATTTCTCCATCCACTGAGTTATCCCAGCAAGACTCACGACACGCCACCAAGCTTTATTTCCGGAGTACCTCATATCCTACCTGCACACCTCGTGGAGATAGCACTCCTGGAGAAAAGAAGGTGTGTTAGTCTTGCAGAGTATACAAGAGAACGTCCGGGGGTTTTATAATGCAAGAGATGAGATACAGGAGAAGTATATCTGTGAGGACAGTTCATGGGTAGTGCTCTTATAGCTCAGTCGGTAGAGCACATGCCTACCAAAGCGAAAGTCACTGTTCCGAGACCTGGTCCGGCCATGAAGTTTCAGTACGAGTACTACTTCCTGCGGCAGAAACTCCCACATCTATCTCACTTTACTTCAACGACATAAAGCTGCGGACCATTCCAGTTTTCTTATAACAATGAACATTGGCGCATCTGCACTGTTGACGCGCGGAAGAAATTTCGACCTTTCAAGAGAAACAATAGAAGATCTTCGAGAAAAAATTTACATCACATACATTGATTCTTACTGACAGTACACTGACTTCCCTGTCGCATGATCTGAGGAATTGTAGCTCACAACATCAACCGCGCTCGGCATTAAATAAAAAGGAAGTACTGTCTTCGAGCTCATAAGCGTGTTCCTCGCCAATATCGTGATTAGATAAGACGAGGAAGCATATGCCTATGATGCACAACAGTAAACATACATAGCACAAAATGGTGTCTATGCAACCGGTAAATCAATACGTAGCAAACATTTGTTGATTCAGCAAACTTCTCTGTACGGTGAAAAGAGAAGCTGTGTGCAACAATACGAGAATCGAGGAACTTGTTAATCGCAATTTGAGGCACCATATGAAGTAACGGTTTTCTCGAAAAACTGCGCTAGAATTGACTACGACTTGTAGGAATTTCCATTGAAATCAATCTTACCTGAATGAAACCCAAATACGTCGCTTTAATTTCACCAATTTATATGCAGATTAGGTTTCCGAGGCAGGCGATCGCTTCCTGGAAAGTGTTGTTCAGCTCACAGCTGGAGAGGGCGTGGCGACAATTGCATTCCCAGATGGCGCCACAACAGATGGGTTGCAGAGTCTGCCGAGCTCGCCTTCGTCTAGAGGACGCTGTCACAGCTACCTGTTGGAAATTGTGGGGGCGGCTGAGATACTCCCACTTCATGCTATTAAGAATGGTGATTCTGTGGAACAGCCCATATCAAATTGTTTTATCTCCTTTCCAAAATGTCATGTAGATAGTCAACACTAAAAGTGAATAGTCTGAATGCGTCTCTTGAAAGCTAAATACGAACAGTAGGGACAGAGGAGACAGACATGCAATGCTCACTCTCAGTAAAATCTGACGTCCAGGATAATCTAATCATGACTGTCCACGGTGGTACTTTGTGAGGTCATCAACGTCAAACTCTGTGCTCTCAGCAGACCATTTTTGTCTGCTTTGGTAGACACGGCAAGCTGTAAGCAAGCTTCTGACATGAATGTGAGTTGCCACCGTGTCGTTGACGGTAGTACCACTACAGTTGTGGGAGTAAGTTACAGAAATGCTTACATGTGTGTGGTGAAGCTTTGGCAGTGAATTAAGTCGTTTTTCACAGTGATTGATACTATCTGACATACAACTGATATGAGTGAATGAGTAAGTTGCTCCGTGTCAGTTAAAGAATAATGAAAGAAATGATAAAAAGAAAGTAGTGGCTTGAGACTCCAGTTTGGTTTTGTTGCTAGTGGGTAGTCTAAAAGGATACTTCATTTATGTTCATGCTTCAGTGGTTTCCCTTCCGATGTTTGATCTGTGTCTTCTCGAAGTATCCAGATATATAAATGACACGAAAACGATAGTTTATGGAGTAAAAATGAGAATAAAAGCTTTTGAAATGAGGTATTACACAATAAAGTGAGTGATTAGTCTGGGATGGAACAACTGCAGAAGCGATAGTGCATAAGAACTGAGGAAAAACCAGATCTTTGGCTTAACTACAGTAGAATAAGAAATATAATGATATGACATATCCTCAAGGTACTGTGGAATAAGTAATTTGGTGACTGATGGATATGTGGGGAAGGGGGGGGGGGGGTTAAGTGTTGAGATTCGTATTATAAGCTGGTTGTAGTGGATGTTGTTGTAGTAGTAAGTCTGTACTAGTATGTCTGACGGTACTTAGCGAGTCTAATAGAGTCTACAAACCAAACGAAATAATTGTTTGGCGGCGAATACAATGTAGTGGCGATCCTGCTTGTCTTATATTAAAGAAGTCCTTGATAGGCTACCCGTGTTATGCACTCATTCAATTCTCACAACTAACAAGCCGGTGGTTTTAGAGCGCGGAGATTGCACCTGATATCGTCCCATATTTATGTATACCTTCGGATTCAGATCAGGCGAGTTTGGTGACGTCTCTAGCATGCTTCTGAAACCCCTGTTCCACCACTCTGACCTTGTACCGCAAATACTTACCGTGCTCGATGACGCCATCGGGATGTAGAAGGACAAAACTAATAATCGCTTCGTCCAGTCCTGTAGGGGTATCGTTGACTGCTATAACACATTCAACGATGAGGTGCTGAAGTCTCGTTCCTGCACTAGTATTGTAATTGTACTCTGTCGTTATATCTGGCACAGATCGCCGTCTGCCCTGCTTTACAGAGCGAGTGAGCCACGGTCTGCAGTGAGCCACAGACATTTAATAGTGTCCTATTAGTGCTGTCACCACACTTCAGTCACTTGCCTTAGATGTTTACTACAGCAGAATGCTTTGTTGATTCCGGGACGTCTCAAAACGCTAGGCCGTAACGAAATCGCTTATTTTGGTGATTCTTCACACTTCCGGCCCTTGTTCTTTCACTGATGTCTCAGAGGTTATCGCTGTTTCATTTAAGACGGGAATCGTTTGGCAGAATGATTCTGCAATTATCTCTGCTTCTGTTATACACTTTCCTTACCGCAAAACATGCCCACAAAGCACCTGATCGCACTTATTCCCGAGGAGAGCAGTTAGGTGTACAAGGATATCTATTTCTAATGATGACTCAGTACAGTGTCCTGAACAATATAACTTCAGTATTTATTTAATATGCAGAGTATCAGAGCTACTACGGGATGTATGTTATTAGGTTGGTTAGTACCTCCAAGTAAGGGCGGCATAGACAAGCCATTAATGTTTATCCTCCTCTGGCCAGCAGGTTAGATATTGCAGCGTGGTCACGTAGACAGAAAACGGGAATTCTATACTGACAGGTGTAATACACTTCATGGTGTAATTACAGCTGTGGAGGAAACATCAAGTATGAAATGTTGTGATGAGTTCGAGGAAAGATCGTTTGATGCAGAGAAAAAAACAACTAACGCACTGAAGTGGGTACATAATAAAGAAACGATTATCACATTACCTATATCCCTAACATCCTGTAAATCTACTTTTATATTAATACTGCAGAAGGATGTGTATGGCCTCTGGCTTAAGCTATTGATTGAAATGTGCTTTTCACCACACTATTATATTTGTCGTTGTATCCAAGATGAATGATTCTCAAAATAAACTGATTCTCAGTGCTTCTCCGCAGTGACCGCAGAGCCGTTAAGGTGAGGAATCTTTTAAACGAAAACTTAAGTAGCCAATAGTCATCATTTGCGTTCGATAGGAGTAACCTTATGAGTTTATCGATCAAAATAGTTGGCAGAGTAGATGGAGTTATGTAGAAATAGTGGTGATTGTGATACAACGGACAGCAAAAGTTGTGAACTATCACCTTCAAAATCATGAAGCAGCGACGATGAAACGTGGTGGGGGACTTTGTGGCGTGACCAGAGCGTAAATTTGCTCATTCAGAGACTGACTTCTCTTTGGCCAACATCAAATCGAAAACGTTTGTGCGTCTACTGGCAGAATGTGGACCTCCAAGAACTTCAGTAAAATAAGACTGGAAGACACATACCCTGTACTCAGAAGAAAGGTAACAGAAACCCTGAGAACGCAGGTGGACTTAAAGAAATTACAGTCCACCGCAGGCACACGCCCGCACATTTCATTTCATTTATTGCGTATATCAAGACCTGCTGCCTGATATTTTAAAAAGCAAGTTGCACACTTACTATTTTACGTGTGTTAGCACATTGTTCCAAATTACTGGCAAAATATGTTTGGAGCAATAATACAAAGATCATGACATTTTGTTACAAAATAAAATTAAAGTAGATATAGAAACACAGTGTTACAATAATAAATGTTAGTAATTTAGAAGAAAATAATACAAAGCTAGTATAGGGACGATCTGAAAATTTTCTTTTACTGTTAAAACTAACTATAAGAAATAAATTATGGTTCGTGTTGTTGCTGTTCCAGGTGGCAGGGCTTCGGAAGAATCATACGGCCTGTTCCATGTGAAGTAGCTTACAAAATTATATCTTCTCATTTCACTAAATGGAATACACTGAAGCAGAAAGAGACTGGTATATGCATGCATGTTCAAATACAGAGATATGTAAACAGGAAGAATACAGCGCTGCGGTCGGCAACGCCTATGTAAGACAACAAGTGTCTAGCGCATTTGTTAGATCGGTTATTGCTGCTACTGCTGCTGCTACCATGGCAGGTCATCAAGATTTAATTGAGTTTGAACGTGGTGTTATAGCCGGCGCACGAGTGATGGGATACAGCATATCGGAGGTAGCGATGAAGTGGGACTTTTCCCGTACATTTCACGAGTGTACCGTGAATATGAGCAATCCGGCAAAACATTAATTCGCCGACATCACTGCGACGGGAGAAAGATCGAGCAAGAACGGGACCAAGGACGACTGAACAGAATCGATCAAAGAGACAAAAGTGCATCTCTTCCGCAAATTAATGCAGATTTGAGTGCTGGTCCATCAAAAAGTGTCAGCGTGCGAACCATTCAACGAAACATAATCGATATGGAGTTTCGGAGCCGAAGACTCACTCATGTACGCTTGATGGCTGCACGACACAAATCTTTAAGCCTCTCCTGAGCCCATCAACACCGACACTCGGCTGTTAATGACTGGAAGTTGTAGCCTGGTCGGATGAGTCTCATTGCATATTGTATGGAGTGGGTGGCTATGTACTGGTATGGAGACGACCCCATGAATCCATGAACCCTGCATGTCAGCAGAGGACTGTTCAATGGGGCGTGTGCATTTGAAGGCACATGGGGACCCTGATACGACATATGACACATACGTAACCTCCTGTCTCATCACATGTATCCATTCACGTTCATTGTGCATTCCGATGGACTTGAGGAATTCCAGTAGGACAATGCGACACCCAGACGTCCAGAATTGCTACAGAGTGGCTCCAGGAACACTCTTCTGAGTTTAAAAACCTTCACTGGCCACCAAACGCCCCAGACATCAACATTATTGAGCATATCTGGGATGCCTTGCAACGTGCTGTTCAGAAGATATCTCCATCCCCAGTACTATCACGACTTATGGACAGCCCTGCAGGATTCCCGGTGACAATTATCTCCAACACAACTTCAAACATTTTTCGACTCCATTCCACGTCATGCTGCGGCATTTCTGCGTGCTCACGGGGCCCTACATGACATTACGCAGATGTACCAGTTTCTTTTGCTCTTCAGTGTACATTATGTCCGCTCCCGGTAGCTGAGTGGTCAGCGTGACAGACTGTCAATCCTAAGGGCCCGGATTCGATTCCCGGCTGGGTCGGAGATTTTCTCCGCTCAGCGACTGGGTGTTGTGTTGTCCTAATCATCGTCATTTCATCCCCATCTTCTCCCAAGTCGCCGAAGCGGCGTCAAATCGAAAGACTTGCACCAGGCGGGCGGTCTACCCGACGGGAGACCCTCGCCACACGCCATTATTATTATTATTAGTGTACATTATGAGTGTATGTGTGTTTGTTTTTATATCTTAGAACTAGTACTACTTATTACATCTCTTAAGTGCTTATGTAGGATATACCAACTGAACTACATAGGCGTAGTCTACATGTTGTATATATTCTGTTACGTTGTTTGTTTGTGTGCATGGTGCTATTTCGCTCCACCAGTGCAGTATATTGTTGTTGATAATTCTTCCGGGTTATATGGCCGTGGTCCATGGAATTCTTCTACTCCTTACGTTTCGTCCAATACTACGTTGGACATCTTCAGAGGTATGGCTGGTCCTGCTGAGTCCTGCCGACTGACGAGTCGGGCGTCGGTGAGCGGCCTAAATACCGAGGAAAGTGGGCGTGGTCAAGCTTGCACATAGTAGCAGAGAGAAAACTAGTCAAAGATAAAATGTAACTAACGATAATAGTCCGTCACAGATAAAAATCACTTATCGATTCTGGAACGCCACTGTCCATATCTCGTTTAACTTCAAGGCCTCTTCCTTTCTATTAAAATTATCTTCATGTTTATAAATTTCAATAGCCTCCCTATGCAGTCGTGGATAATAGTTCGTGGTAGCACTTAAAACTGTAGTTTCAGAAAACTTAACTACATGGTCACCTGACTAAATTGCATGTACTGCAGCGGCCGATTTATCTATTTTTCCCAGTCGGCAAAGACTTTTATGCTCCTATACCCTCGTTTTCACACTTATTTTCGTAGTACCAATATAGACCTTGCCACAAGTACACGGAATTTTATACACATCGCTAGATGATAATTGTGGCCTTCTATCTTTAACAGAACGAAGTACTTGTCCTATTTTTCTGGTTTGAATACCGGTTTCACTTTATGTTTCAGCAAAATTTTGCCGATTCGATCTGTAACCTTACTAACGGAAGGAAAAGACACCGTGTTCTTCCATTGCTGTGTACCATCCTTGTCCTTAGGGCTCTCACCGACGCCCGACTCGTCAGTCGGCAGGACTCAGCAGGACCAGCCATACCTCTGAAGATGTCCAACGCAGTATTGGACGAAACGTAAGGAATAGAAGAATTCCATGGACCACGGCCATATAACCCGGAAGAATTATCAACAACAGTACCATCCGGTCGTGAAAGCCTTCATTGTATGAGTGCAGTATATGTTAGGAAAGCCTGGGGGCTTAAACGTCGAGCCTCGCCTCACCTTATGTCCTGTTCCTTAGTTGTAGTGATTGTCTCTTTGCTCATATTGGTCATTTTCCTTTACACTATTTAGTTATCATACGTAAAGTCCAGTTTTGATATATGATCCAATCGCGTGGCATGTCTGTTATTTTATCATTATCTTATTTATATACTTTATGTCTTATACTCCTTGTATTATGTATCTGTGCCTGATGTTGTTGTTGAGTTTATGTCTTTCTGAGTCTTCATCAACATCAAGGTCTGTGGCTGTGTCTGAGTTTGTGTCTTCTCGACGTTCCTGTTGTCGAGTCTGTGACGTGTCTATTCCATATCTGTCGTATGAATTTTTTTGTCTATAGACGTCACGCACTGTTCTTGAAATTTTATCAGTGATGTTGCCTAGAGCATACCGTTTTTCTGGGTCGCTTAATATTTCTCTGATGTCCTTATTTTCTGTTGCAGGTCTTAATGTGTGTGAGACTGTTGCAATGAATGCCACGTGGGTAGGAGACCGATGTGCCCACATGTGCACATAGATATCTGGGTATAGCCGACGCCAATCTAATGTGTTTGATAAGGGGCCGCGACCAGTAAAAAAGTGAACCATGCCTCGGCTTGGTTCCGCATGCTTTAGCTTCAGCCGTTCCATTGTATTTGGCAAGAAGGTTAGAGAATTCCCTCCCTAGGTTCAACAAGACGCCTCCTGAGACGCGGCAAGGTAGGATTAGGCAAAATGCAACAGGGAATAACAATATTAATGTGCTAATAGTAAACTGCAGGAGCGTCTATAGAAAGGTCCCAGAACTGCTCTCATTAATAAACGGTCACAACGCCCATATAGTACTAGGGACAGAAAGCTGGCTGAAACCAGACGTAAACAGTAATGAAATCCTAAACTCAGATTGGAATGTATACCGCAGAGACAGGCTGGACAGTGAAGGGGGAGGCATGTTTATAGCGATAAGAAGTGCATTAGTATCGAAGGAAATTGACGGAGATCCGAAATGTGAAATGATTTGGGTGAAGGTCACGGTTAAAGCAGGCTCAGACATGGTAATTGGATGTCTCTATAGGCCCCCTGGCTCAGCAGCTGTTGTGGCTGAGCACCTGAAGGACAATTTGGTGAATATTTCGAGTAGATTTCCCCACCATGTTATAGTTCTGGGTGGAGATTTTAATTTGCCGGATATAGACTGGGAGACTCAAACGTTCATAACGGGTGGCAGGGACAAAGAATCCAGTGAAATCTTTTTAGGTGCTTTATCTGAAAACTACCTTCAGCAGTTAAACAGAGAACCGACTCGTGGCGATAACATATTAGACCTTCTGGTGACAACCGGACCCGAACTATTTGAAAAAGTTAACGCTGAACAGGGAATCAGCGATCATAAAGCGGTTACGGCATCGATGATTTCAGCCGTAAATAGAAATATTAAAAAGGGTAGGAAGATTTTTCTGTTTAGAAAAAGTGGCAAAAAGCAGATTTCAGAGTACCTGTTGGCTCAACACAAAAGTTTTGTCTCAAGTACAGATAGTGTTGAGGATCAGTGGACAAAGTTCAAAAGCATCGTACGTTATGCGTTAGATGAGTATGTGCCAAGCAAGATCGTAAGAGATGGAAAAGAGCCACCGTGATTCAACAACCAAGTTAGAAAACTGCTGCAGAAGCGAAGGGAACTTCACAGCAATCATAAACATAGCCAAAGCCTTGCAGACAAACAAAAATTACGCGAAGCGACATGTAGTGTGAGGAGGGCTATGCGAGAGGCGTTCAATGAATTCGAAAGTAAAGTTCTATGTACTGACTTGGCAGAAAATCCTAAGAAATTTTGGTCTTATGTCAAAGCGGTAGGTGGATCAAAACAAAATGTCCAGACACTCTGTGACCAAATTGGTACTGAAACAGAGGATGACAGACTAAAGGCCGAAATACTAAATGTCTTTTTCCAAAGTTGTTTCACAGAGGAAGACTGCACTGTAGTTCCTTCTCTAGATTGTCGCACAGATGACAAAATGGTAGATATCGAAATAGACGACAGAGGGATAGAGAAACAATTAATATCGCTCAAAAGAGGAAAGGCCTCTGGACCTGATGGGATACCAGTTCAATTTTACACAGAGTACGCGAAGGAACTTGCCCCCCTTCTTGCAGCGGTGTACCGTAGGTCTCTAGAAGAGCGTAGCGTTCCAAAGGATTGGAAAAGGGCACAGGTCATCCCCATTATCAAGAAGGGACGTCGAACAGATGTGCAGAACTATAGACCTATATCTCTAACGTCGATCAGTTGTAGAATTTTGGAACACGTATTGTGTTCGAGTATAATGACTTTTCTGGAGACTAGAAATCTACTCTGTAGGAATCAGCATGGGTTTCGAAAAACACGGTCATGTGAAACTCAGCTCGCGCTATTCGTCCACGAGACTCAGAGGACCATAGACACGGGTTCACAGGTAGATACCGTGTTTCTTGACTTCCGCAAGGCGTTCGATACAGTTCCCCACAGTCGTTTAATGAGCAAAGTAAGAGCATATGGACTATCAGACTAATTGTGTGGTTGGATTGAGGAGTTCCTAGATAAAGGGACGCAGCATGTCATTCTCAATGGAGAGAAGTCGTCCGAAGTAAGAGTGATTTCAGGTGTGCCGCAGGGGGGTGTCGTAGGACCGTTGCTATTCACAATATACATAAATGACCTGGTGGATGACATGAGAAGTTCACTGAGGCTTTTTGCAGATGATGCTGTGCTGTATCGAGAGGTTGTAACAATGGAAAATTGTACTGAAATGGAGGAGGATCTGCAGCGAATTGACGCATGGTGCAGGGAATGGCAATCGAATCTCAATGTGGACAAGTGTAATGTGCTGCAAATACACAGAAAGATAGATCCTTTATCATTTAGCTACAAAATAGCAGGTCAGCAACTGGAAGCAGTTAATACCATAAATTATCTTGGAGTACGCATTAGGAGTGATTTAAAATGGAATGAGCATATAATGTTGATCGTCGGTAAAGCAGATGCCAGACTGAGATTCATTGGAAGAATCCTAAGGAAATGCAATCCGAAAACAAAGGAAGTAGGTTACAGTACGCTTGTTCGCCCACTGCTTGAATACTGCTCAGCAGTGTGGGATCCGTACCAGATAGGGTTGATAGAAGATATAGAGAAGATCCAACGGAGAGCAGCGCGCTTCGTCACAGGATCATTTAGTAATCGCGAAAGCGTTACGGAGATGATAGATAAACTCCAGTGGAAGACTCTGCAGGAGAGACGCTCAGTAGCTCGGTACGGGCTTTTGTTAAAGTTTCGAGAACATACCTTCACCGAAGAGTCAAGCAGTATATTGCTCCCTCCTACGTATATCTCGCGAAGAGACCACGAGGATAAAATCAGAGAGATTAGAGCCCACACAGAGGCATACCGACAATCCTTCTTTCCACGAACAATACGAGACTGTAATAGAAGGGAGAACCGATAGAGATACTCAAGGTACCCTCCGCCACACACCGTCAGGTGGCTTGCGGAGTATGGATGTAGATGTAGATGTAGAAGGAGAAATCGCGACGAACTTTGCTGATCGTCTCCCACTCCCGTTGCAACTGCTGTTTAATTGACGGATGTGTATGATGTTTCTCCTTGCTATTTCTCGAACTTTGTCATGTGTGCCTCTCTTTAGCTAGTACACCGCAGCTATGTGGCAGATAGTGATGTCAGTGTGGGAAGTCCCTGGAACCTCATACAAGGCTTCTACTTATTTGGTGCCAAAATCACTTGTTAATCCGAGTACTATGCTCCTGTGTCTCTATAACTCACCAAACGGTACTCCCATGTACTTGCTGCAAAACACTGTGGCTTCCAAGACAGCTGTGTGTTCGTAGCGTGTTCAGAGGTAGTCTGTATTGTGCAGTATTTAGCCTCCCAAGTTCGTGCATCAGTTTCGTTACTTCGTCAGTATGCAGTCTGTGTGTACATTAAAAGTAAGTCGTTTATCAATATTTATTCCCAAGTATAGTATTACTTGTTTCCAATTTATGTTAACATTATCCACTTTAATAATAATAGATATACTGTTTTATTTGTAGGTATTTTGAGTTTGTTTTGGCTACACAAATTACCGATACTTATGAGAAGTTATGTACTTTTGTTTTCTGGGTATACTCGTGAATTTTTTGATACAGTTACTAATAAGTCATCAGCACGAGCTACTATCCAGCTTACCCTGTCATCGGCATCCAAGCTGTTTAGAAGGGTCCCGATATAAATGCCCCAAAATATTGGTTCACGGACTGCGTTGTTTCGTTATTTTTTGACTACTTTCCGGTGTCGTGCTACTAACTCTGTTGTCCTATTTTTGGAGCGGTCAAGTAAGTTGTTATGCAGGGCAGTTCGTAATTGCATCTCCCTCAAGCTAGTGAAAACCCAGGCCACCAAAGGTTATCAAATGGTTCAAATGGCTCTGAGCACAATTAGACTTAACATCTGAGGTCATCAGTCTCCTAGAGCTCAAAACCACTTAAACCTAACTAACCTAAGGACATCACACACACCCACGCCCGAGGCAGGAT
Source organism: Schistocerca cancellata (assembly GCF_023864275.1). NCBI lineage: Eukaryota > Metazoa > Arthropoda > Insecta > Orthoptera > Acrididae > Schistocerca > Schistocerca cancellata. The sequence goes on from NC_064630.1 coordinate 714,306,828, forward strand.
TCGAATCTGCGAACGTAGCGGTCACTCGGTTATTTTTATCATTACAACACTTAAGTGCAGACTGTAGCGCCTAGAACCGCTCGGCCACCTTGGCCGGCCCAAAGGTTATCAAAAGCACCTGCGATGTCGATTAATATTGCAACAGCCTATTTACCGTTTGTCGTGTGAACTATTTCTAATGAGCGGTTGACTGCGTCACCTACTGATCTCTTCCCCTACAACCGCATTTTTGTGGACCTAGGCTGCCCGTATGCTTGTAGTCCTTCGCAAAGGACTCGCTCCTGTTTCGTAGCCAATGTCTTTAGGAGGCAGACTGGCCTGTATGTTTTGGGGTCAGTTGGGTCCCTGTCCTCAGATTTCTTAATAATGACCACGTTGCCTATTTTCTCAGGAACAGAAAAATGGTCCAAATGGCTCTGAGCACTATGGGACTTAACATCTGAGGTCATCAGTCCCTAGAACTTAGAACTACTTAAACCTAACTAACCTAAGGACATCACACACATCCATGCCCGAGGGAGGATTCGAACCTGCGACCGTAGCGGTCGCGAGGGTCCAACACTGAAGTGCCTAGAACCGCTCAGCCACAACGGCCGGCTCTAAGGAACAGTGAGCCTTTCGTTTAGTGCTGTTGGTCGTGTGTTTGTTCGTCATCGGGGAGGAGCCTGTTCAGCAGGAACTCTGCCGAGCTATCCAGCCATGTGTCGTCGTATTTCCTGCCCGTTTTAATGTTGACAGAATAGTTGGGGACTTAATTCGTTCTGTCTGTAGCTTATACGGTTCTCTCCACATGACGTTCTGTAGTTGTGTTTTAACAAAGTTGTCCTAGTGGTTTTCTTTTGTTTAGTTCTTTTTTGTATATTTGTTTCGCGTCTCGGTATAGTTTAAGTCTGAGTTGTCGTTCTTGTACCATCTTGGCCCTTTGGTAATACCTCCTTCTGTCATGTGAGCCTTTTCTTATCATGTCACAGACCGTGGTAGTTTATGTTTCCGTCCGGGTCTTTGGTGGAAGTCTGTTAGAACATGCATTTTGTAGTCTATGCTACTTTGGATAGAGTGTAGTGGATAACCATCTACTACGCCTCTAATTTTCTGCCAGTTTGACTTATCTGGAACTAATCACTGATGTTTTTTCTCCCGGGGACACCGCCTTATCGTAGGCACCTTCACTGCCGGGCGGGACGGTTTGCGTGCTCCAATGAAGCCGAGAACTTTGTCGGAGATAGCGTAGCTACTGGCAGGTACTCCCAAGCAGGATTGGTTTCGATGGAGGAGACAGACAAAGTGTGTTGTGCAACATAGGACAGGAAGCGGCGGGGGGCTCTATAGGCACAGGGAAACCAACCCTACTAAGTGAATGAAATCTAAAAAAAAATCCAGGTCTTCCTAGATGGGGGTTGGGCACGAGGCTAAAAACCACATCCTGGGAAAAAGAGCTGGTTAAGGAACCAAAAGACAAAGAAAGCCGGATGGATGAAACGGATAAACGGCCTTTGCAACGGAAACGGCACGCGAATTGGTATTTAGCGTCATGGAATGTGAGAACACTGAACAGCCTGGAGGACTATAGAACCTGGAAAAGGGAATGAAGAGACATAATGTGACGGTGGCGGCAGTACAAAACGTGAAATGAAAAGAAAGTGGAATATTAGCATCTGGGACACACACTGTTCTCAAGCTGTGGAAGCATAGGATATGGAGGCACAGCTTTTCTGGTTGATAATGCTCAGAAGGCTGCCACATTGAACTTTATGCCTGTTAGCGAAAGAATCTGTGTACAACGAATGAAAGCCTGTTCCTTCAATATATCCATCATATGTACATATGCACCAACAGAAGGTGCAGGACCAGTGAAGAAAGATGTATCCTATGAGCAACTGGAGCAGGAAATAGCAAGGGTGGCAAAGCATGATGTTAAGGTGGTTATGGGGGACTTCAGTGCCCAAATAGGAAAAATAATCACGTACAAGAAAAAAGGCGGTAAGGAGAGTCTGCATGAAGTTTCTAATGGTAATGGTATGAGAGTAATTGATTTTGCCATGAGCAATAACATGATTATTAAAAGCACATGGATTCAAAGGAAGGGTATAAGGAAAGTTACATGGAGCTCACAGATGGGATGACAAAAAATCACATTGATCACATACACATAGATAGACGACAAGCTTCAGATATATTACAGTTTGATAGCTGTCGTGGTGCAGATGGAGACAGTGATCATTATTTAGTAAGAATCAAATACAGACAGAGGATAGCCAATTATAGACAGACCATGAAAGCTATCACGCCAAGGTTTGATTATACCAAGTTAAGAAATGATGAAAATATAGTATAACAGTATAAAAGTAGCTTGACAAATAGACTTAATGAAGCCGAAGAGTGAGCAGGAAAGGATATTGAAGAAAGATAGGAAACAGTTAAAATAATAATACACGAGACAGCTGAAACTCTACTGGGCAGACAGAAGCAATCGAGAACCCAGAGCTGGAGAAAGAAATGAGGCAAGAAAAAGAATGCTGCAGGGTAGAACTAGAGGTACTGCAGAAGAATCCCAGGAGAAGAGAAGGGAAGAAGACAAGGAATGTAGGAGGAAAAAGTGAGAATTTGAAAAACCGTGGATTGATGAGCTAGAGTAGAGAATTACTGCTCCAAAAACAAGTAAGTTCTATATGAGGGTTAAAGATGTAAGGGAAACATTCCATACCAGAGCAGTTTCCTGTAAAGTTAAGGAGGGAGATCTGATTGGAAGAAAAGATCAGATTTTAGACAGATGGGTGGAGTATTTTAGTGAAATACTAAATGCAGAATCGGAAAACGAAGGTAGGGTTGATGCGCATGTGGCAGAAGACGTGTAGCAGGCGTAAACAGAGATGAAGAGCACCAGGGATCAGTAGCAGAATCTACAGTGGAAGAAGTTAAAGTTAGTATCAAGACCCTTAAAAACACTAAAGCTCCAGTACAAGACAATATTACATCAGAAGCGATAAAATACGGTGGAGAAAAAATAGTAAGGGTTTTGCATGAAATTATAGTGGCAATATGGTGGAAATAAAATGTGCCAAAACAGTGGAGTACAGCAATACTCTGCCCGATACATAAAAAACATGACAAAGCTGACTGTGGGAATTATAGAGGAACTGCACTGCTCTGTATATTATATAAAGTATTAGGAAAAATCACGGCTGGCGGTTAAGAACATACATAAAGAACATCTAGGAGACTACCAGTGTGGTATCAGAACTAATAGATCCACTACAGATCAGGTTTTCACTTTCAGACAGATCCTTGAAAAATGTTATCAGTACATCATCGATGTCCAACAGTTGTTCATTGATTTCAAACAAGCTTATGATAGTATGAAAAGGAATCAACTTTGGAAGACAATGCAAGAGGCAGCAGTCCCTAACAAACTGATAAGATTGGTTCGAATGACTTTGAGAAGAACAGTATGCAAAGTAAAGGTCGAGGGCACTTTATCAAAGGCATTTGATATTAGGCAAGGACTGCGACAGGTTGATGAGCTCTCCACTATTCTGTTCAATGTCGCGTTGTAGAGTGTGATGTGAAAGACACAAAGCAACAACACCGGGGGAACACTGTCTACTAGAGTGACTCAAGAGCTTGTATTAGCGGACGATATTGATTTGTTATCCAGGAGGAAACAGGACCTGGAAGAAAAGCTTGAAAGAGTAGGAAGATATGGTGCGGAGACAGGGCTGGCTATGAATCGGTCAAAGACCAAGTATATGCTAACATCCAAGACAAGAGACATTGAAGGAGAAAGAAGCATGACTTTGAATGGAAAAGAATATGAACGCTGTTAGAGCTTTAAATATCTTGGATCAATGGTAACTGAGAATAATGATATGAGAGAAGAAACACATGAAAAGATTGCAGCTAGTAACAGGAGCTACTTGCCACTTGTTAACGTTTTTAAAGCTAGGAGCCTTAGTGGGGAATCTGAAGCTGACTGTGTATCGTACATTAGTTATACCTGTGGTGATGTATGGTTCGGAGATTGGACTATGACACAAAATGATGAGGAGTTGTTGCTGAGATGGTAAATTAAGATACTTAGGAAAACCAGTGAATGACAGTGGTTTTTGGAGAATCAGAAATAATAAGAAGGAAAGAGAGTTGTACAACAAACCAGATATCGTGACAGAAATAGAGAGTAATAGACTACATTCCCAGGGACATGTAGAAAGAATGGTGGAGAACAGCACAGTCAAGAAAGATTTCAAAGGAAAGCCCGGTGGACGCTGTATAAGGGGCAGACCAAGGACCAGATGGTTAGACAACGTGGAGGAGGATTTGAGAAGGATGGGAGTTAGAAGATGGAGAAATAAGGTATCCAGTAGAGAAAAGTGGGTGGAGACTGTCGGGGAGACCAAGACCCTACAAGAGCTGTAGCGCTAAGGAGTAAGTAAGTAAGTAGTGACTGATGTTTTGAGATCGTGGTGTGTTTGTGTTCGTGTATGTGTCTGTGTGAATGATTATTGGACTGTGGTCACTGTGTGTTGCTTTGTCCAGTACGTCCTATTTTATTATGTACGCTAGTGAGTTTTTCTATATTACTAACTGCCCAAATGTTACCACAGTATGTTGTTGCTTGCCTCAGTAGCCATGGTGCTTGCTCGCACAGCCCCAGTCACCAGACCCGTGCTCACAACCACAGTATTAGGATTGTCTGACTTCCATAGGTCAGTAAAGCTGAAAGAAACTACCGTCCACTATTGGAAATCCATAGCGTACAATTTAACAGGCAGGGCTCTCAAAATCCGTCAACAGACGACGTTACCGGTAGACAGTAGGCATCCGTTTGCTGGTCTCCCGCCAGTGCGTTTTTCCGCAAAACACGATTACGGTCGGGCCGCAAACGAGAGCGAGCCCCAGCCAGCAAACAGATTTTCGTCTGCACGCGCGCGTGCGCTCGCGGTATGTACACAAGCGTTACACCGGGCCGCGACTGCAGATGGTATCGCAGCGCGGACAGCGGCCGACAGCAGCCGACAACCCGCTGGCCAAATAAACAGAGCGGCCGGCGGTGTTTACAGCCCCCGCGGGCGGCCGACGAATGCGCGATTGCCGCGACGTGCGATGTGCGGGGGCGGCGCAGGTGCGCCATCTGGTATGCTGGCGGCCGCGCCGCGCCGCGCCGCGCGTCACGCTCCGCTGGGCACGGCGGCTGCCCGCGGGGAACAGCTGCCGCGTGACGTCACCGCCTGCCGTGCCCAGCCGCGCCTTCCGCCGCAACTGTCAAACCGTGCCAGCGTGTGTCCGCAGTGACGTCGCAAAATTAACTTAACTAGATCAAATAACCAGTTACTGAGCATTCCCTGTTGGTGTAATAACCTGTTATCACAAAATTGTTAAGGCTTTCGTGGCCACTTGTTGACAAACTGCCTATTGGCTTCTGTCTCGGGTTCTTCGGCCGACGTTCATATAATGATTTTTCTGACGTTTCGCCAGCACGGGTGGCTGGCATTGTCAAGGCTTCACCCTCCATTGCCGGTGGTGAACTGGAGCCGAGCTCGCGGGCGCAGACTATATGTACCAGGCGCGCCAACGTCCGAGGGCTTCTCTGCGGTCATTTCCGGTGCGGTTCTCCTCTTGCTACCTGCGACGGTCGTTCGCTGCAGTACGGGAAGCCGGCTTTCTTGTTTAAGCTGTTCGCGTGTTTTTGTATTTCTACAGCTTCTCTGAACAAGCGCGTGTGATGGTGCTTCTGTACAGCCAGAACTTCCGTGTCGGCGAATTTTGTTACGTGGTCGGTCTCATTCAGTGCGTGCTCTGCCACGGCCGATTTCTGCACCTGCCCAACCTGCAACGTCGCTTATGCTCTTTGATCCTGGTGTTGATGGATCGTCCAGTCATTCCGACATAAACTTTTCCGCATGTGCATGGTATACGGTATATTCCCGACATTGCAAGTGGGTCTCTTTTCTCCTTCGCCGATCTAAGACACTGTTTGATCTTCCTTGTCGGTTTGAAAATCGTCTTTACGCCATGTTTGCGCAATATACGGCCGATTCTGTCCGTCACTCTGGGAATGTATGGCAGAAAGGCCGTACCCGACATTTCTTTTTGTGGTTCCTTACTTCGCCGAGTGTTTGGCTCTGTTACACTTCTAATATAGTTTGTGGAGTACCCATTGCTCCTCAGGACAGTTTCCAGGTGTTGCATTTCTCGTTTGAGGTGTTGCGGCTCACATATTCGTCCTGCTCTCGTTACGAGCGTACTAATCATGCCTCTTTTCTGGCTCGGGTGGTGGTTTGACTGTTTGTGCAGGTATCGGTCCGTGTCTGTCGGTTTTCGATACACACTGTGTCCCAGGTTTTCGCCGTCCCTTGTGACCAGCACATCTAGAAATGGCAGTTTCTTGTCCTTTTCTACTTCCGTGGTAAATGTTATGTTGGCATGGAGGCTGTTCAAGTGTCTTGGGAAGTCACCGAGCTGTTCTTCACCATGGCTCCACACCACGAAAGAATCATCGACGTACCTGTACCACACCTTAGGTTTGCAAGTCGCTGAGTCCAGTGCCTGTGCTTCGAATTGTTCCATGAAGAAGTTGGCCACCACTGGACTGAGAGGACTGAGTATCAGCATTTATTTCAGTAGCTGCCTGTACCGCGCGTCCTCTTTTGTCCAACGTGCGTACATCACTGTTTCCCCTTCAGTTTCACTCTGTCTTACCACGAATGACGAATACATTGACCGTGTGATGTTTGTACTACTGCGGAAATATCTGATGAGGTACTGCTAATACTGACCCCAAAAAAAGATTTGTCCGACCTTCGCTCTACATCTACATCTACATCTACACGGATACTCTGCAAATCACATTCAAGTGCCTGGCAGAGTGCTCATCGAACCACCTTCACAATTCTCTATTATTCCAATCTCGTATAGCACGTAGCAAGAATGAACACCTACATTTTAATAAATGAAAAGCACCAGTTTGCTTTTGTTCTACAATATCACTTTTACTGTTAACCAGTTTTCGGCTTACAAGGCCATCTTCAGACATTTACTGAGTATTATCACCAAAGAAGTTAAATGTTAGCAAACAACATTAGAAGAGAAGTAACACATCTAGACTGAAGTAGAAACATACAGTAAGTAACATCTTTGCAATGAAAAAGTAAAATACTGTACAATACATAAATAACAATGGAGTAGACAGGAAAACCTTTAGCACAAAATAGGAATAGCATGCCTGCATAACAGTTTCTATTAATAAACAAAACTAATAAAATAAACTAAAATTAGTACTAGACAAGGCTGCATCAGGAGGTATGAAAAATGGAGAGTGATACACAACCAATTAAAAGAAGAGACAGTTATCAATGTGAATACAGAATACATAAGGAACTTAAGCAATATCAATAACATAAACAGAAATAAATAAATGCAGGAAAATGGAGGTGTTTAAGGGAACCTACAGTTTGAGAGTGTGGTGGTACTGCATTTTAACATTAACATTATAATCGAAGCAGTGACTGTGTAACGGTTTTCATTGCATAAATGAGTAAAGTAAAATAAATCTTTCCGTACGAGCTCTGATTTCCCGTATTTTATCGCGGTGATCGTTTCTCCCTATGTAGGTCGGTGTCAACAAAATACTCGTATGTTCGCATTCGGAGGAGAAGGTTGGTGATTGGAATTTCGTGAGAAGATTCCGTCGCAACGAAATACGCCTTTCTTTTAATGATTTCCAGCCCAAGTCCTGTGTCATTTCTGTGACACCCTCTCCCATATTTCGCGATAATTCAAAACGTGCTGCCTTTCTTTGAACTTTTTCGATGTACTCCGTCAGTCCTATCTGGTAAGAATCCCACACCGCGCAGCAGTATTCTAAAAGAGGACGGACAAGCGTAGTGTAAGCAGTCTCCTTAGTAGCTCTGTTACATTTTCTAAGTGTCCTGTCAATAAAACGCAGTCTTTGGTTAGTCTTCCCCACAACATTTTCTATGTGTTCCTTCCAATTTAAGTTGTTCGTAATTGTAATACCTAGGTATTCAGTTGAATTTACGGCTATTAGATTAGACTGATTTGTCTTGTAACCGAAAATATAAGATGCTCAATCATAGAAATAAAGCCAAGGGACGAATAATAATACTTTCCTTACATCAGTTAATATCTAAATCTCGAAATAAAACGCTATTCGGGTTCATAGGTTGCTTAACTTGTGAACAAATCCGCGATATTTAAAATCATCACCCAGTTGACGTCAACCAAGTATTCGTGTAGTAAACATGGTCTCCTGTTGCACTGACACACTCTTCTACCTTTTATCATGCAGTTGTATTTCATCCTCGTTGGTGGGTAGTTCCCTCTCCATTTTTAAATCCAATGCACAATATGTCAGAAATATTGGCTGAAATGTTACGAAACTACAAAAGATGAGACAGCACCATGAATCATTTTCTTTGGAGGAGGAAAACCTTTCCAAGAAATTGTAGAAACCATTGGCAGACCTGCAAACACAATGAAGATTATTACTAGGTGATTCAGGTGCCCCTATCGATGTCGTTTTGAACTAACTTCAATGCCATATCTGGTGTTCAAAATCCATGCACGAGATAATCATATTCTCTTGCTTGCAGCGTGAAAAGTTCTAGTCGTACAGAAAAAATTAAGAGGATTTTTTTTGTAGCAAATGGAACATAGTTAAATTTTACACTGGGCTACGTTTCCGCTGCAGGCGACGGCTTTCAAGTAACTCAAGAATAAACTACCAAAGTGACCTCCTAACGACCCACCACCCTCACACTAATCCTTGTCCGCCACGACGGCTGAGTGGTCAGCGTATCGGATTACCGTCCTATGCACCCAGCATCGATTCCCGGCTGCGTCGGAGAACTTCTCCGCACAGGGACTGGGTATTGTGTCGTCTTCATCATCATTTCATCCCCATCCGGCGAGCGGGTCACCCAATATCGCGTCGAATGCAATTAGACCAGCACCGAGGCGGCCTCACCTGCCCGGCAAGGGGGCTCACGGCGGCCAATGACGACAAACACTCATTTCCACACTAATCCTTCACCGGTCAGGATTTCTTGTATGCTGTTCGTGGCACTCCATCGTACCACTGTACAAATATTTCAGACTACATGAATTGTTCCCAATATTAAACCTTGTTTGATTTCCATTGATTCAGCCATTACGTCACCAGCATATTCGGTTAATTCGTGTACATAATTAATACAAATGTGCCCAACAGGACACCGAAAGGAAAACAGCTTTCGTAAACGTCACGCTGAAACTAATTACTTTGACAATTCGACCGAAATTTAAATCTCACGAGCATGAGAGTTTCGTAGTCACAAGGCCTGAAGAATACAATGACATAATTCTTCACTTTATCCTGTTAAAATTAACAAAATTCTTAGGTAAAATCTAAACAAACGCCTGTCTTACGTGTGTAGGTGCTCTACTAAGCCGGTGTCGAAATTACGACAGGCGGTGAAGACCAGAGAGAGGTCGAATGTGGGAATCAATTCGTTCAGTCACAATTTTTTGTGTTGTCAGAGGAGCGTATGCCGCGAACAGCACTCTAGCAGTCCTAACCGGTGAGGGCTGCTGTACAAATGCGGTGCATTGGTGAGTTTTTTTTTTTTTTTAACGGTAGTTAGAAAACTCCAGCCAGGACGCATCGCAGCTCGAAGTTTACTCCATTAAATTTGTCGCATTACGATCCCGTTAACTTTTTCTGCAAGACTAGTAGCTATTCCGTAGCGAGCGCGGTTTCTGAAAGTCAAATATAGCGTTGCTTTTGGAGTGCATAAAACAACATCGATAAGAGCAGCTGAATCATCCTGTTTATGATGGTTAAATCAGAACAAAAATGTACGATAACTAGTCACAATACGAAGCTACCCTCCTGCAGTTGTCTTCGATGTGGAGGAACGTCAGCTACTTAGAGAAATCTAGAAAAATCTAAAAGTAAGCGCTCCAAAACTAGCTGCTGCAGTTCACTTTTCTACAGGTAAGTCCGTTTCAGGTAGCCTGTAAGAAACACTGTTTATGAATATGGGTATCGGGGAGAAAAGCCCGAAGAAAACCATACAGCAACAAAAAAATATTAGCATGTGCAAAAGAGAACATAAAATCCGCTTAGTTTGATATCTGGAAGAATACGAATTGTTAGTAAATCGAAGAAAGACGAAAGTAATGAAAAGCAGCAGAAATGTGAACTGCGAGAAACTTAACATTATAATTGGTGATCGCGAAGTAGATGAAGCCATGAAACTCTGCTACCTAGGCGGCAATACGATCCATGATGGACGGAGCAAAGAGCCGCGCGTGATTAGCCGAGCGGTCAGAGCAGCTGCAGTCATGGACTGTGCGGCTGGTCCCGGCGGAGGTTGGAAACCTCCCTCGGGTATGGGTGTGTGTGTTTGTCCTTAGGATAATTTAGGTTAAGTAGTGTGTAAGCTTAGGGACTGATGACCTTAGCAGTTAAGTCCCATAAGATTTCACACACATTTGAACAGTTTTGAACGGAGCAAAGAGGACATTAGAAGCAGGCAATTACTGGAGAAAGGGGATTCCTGACCAAGAGACGTCTAATAGTATCAAACATAGGTCTTAATTTTGCACTGTGTGACAGTGAGGCACGGACTGTAGTAAAACCAAAACTGAATAGAATCGGCGACTTTATGATCTGGTGCTACAGAATAATGTTCAAAGTATGTGGACTGGTAAGGCAAGGAATGAGGCGGTTCTCCACTGAATCAACGATGAAAGAAGTATATGGAAAACACTAACATGAAGAAGGGACAGGATAATAGGACATTCCGTTAAGACATCAGGGAATAACATCCATGGTACCAAAAGGAGATGTAGCGGGTAAAACCTGTACAGGAAGACAGAGATTGTGATACATGCAGGAAAGAATTGAGGATGTAAACTGCAAGTGCTACTATGAGATGGAAATGGTGGCACAGGAGAAGAATTTGTAGAGGGCACATCAAACCAGTTAGAGAACTAATGACTCAAAAATAGTTTTATTTACTGTAGAGAATGCATGTGAGATGTTTACGTAAACTTGGTGAGAAATAGTATGGAGGTAAAAGTATTGTGGATTTGAAGAGAGAAATATTTACAGCCACAGCTAAACATGAAAAAGGTTCAGTATTTGACTTGTGCTGCAACAATACAAATTGAGTGCGTTGGTTTTGTTTTATTCATCGAAGAAACCTCATAAAAACACATAGCACATTCTAAGGATTATATTTTCATCAAGCTGATGATGCGAAACATTTAGCTCTCGAGGCAAGGTTGTGGATGTTGAAAAAAAATGGCTCTGAGCACTATGGGACTTAACATCTGTGGTCGTCAGTCCCCTAGAACTTAGAACTACTTAAACCTAACTAACCTAAGGACATCACACACATCCATGCCCGAGGCAGGATTCGAACTTGCGACCGCAGCGGTCACGCGGTTCCAGACTGAAGCGCCTAGAACCACACGGCCATTTGTGGATGTTGTATAACACTCCTCGCTGGATACCAACACCATCGCAGTCCCCAGACATTAATCCAATAGGGATGTTGCGAAATGTATTCCACAAAAAAATGACGAATCATCAAATATCCAATAGAAAAGATTTGAAGAACACACTACTGGAGGAATGGCGCAAACAACAGATCTCTGGTGTAATTCATAGCCTATAAGAATGCTAGAGATTATAACGTACTAACCATAACATTCTCTCAGAGAGTTATTTTCAATATTTCAGACAAACATTTATTATACACAATACTCATGCTTATTTGACATCCTGAACTACCTTTACTTTTGAATGTTTCACTACGTTTATGTAAATGGAAATTTGTGTTTCTTAAATGTATTCTCATTTTTACAGGTTAATAAACACGTTCACGTACTTCATTCTCACAATTTTTCACAAAAATGGTTCAAATGGCTCTGAGCACTGTGGGACTTAACTGCTGAGGTCATCAGTCCCGTAGAACTTAGAACTACTTAAACCTAACTAAACCAAGGACCTCACACACATCCGTGCCCGAGGCAGGATTCCAACCCGCGACCGGAGCGGTCGCGGGGTTCCAGACTGTAGTGCATAGAACCGCTTGGCCACTCCGAATTTTTCACAATCTGTACAGCCTCGAACATAAGTGGGTGTACTGGAGGAATAGTTTGTGGAGTATGTGTGCTTCTTCGAGGGTTGCCCAGAAAGTAATGCACAGCAATTTTTTTCCTCAACAATTCTTTATTGAACATAATGAGAATTACACACACAAAAGAATGGTGTTTTATGCACACACTCTATTTTTCCGCGTGATGTCCACCCCGTTCTACGGCCTTTCTCCAGAGCGAAACAAGGGTGTGTATGCCCTGTCGGTACACACACGTTTGAATATCCAAGACTGTGGATAATTCATCCACACTTCCTTTGCGGATTGACAGATGCACTGCCTACTGCCGGACAGTAGTGCGTCTGTCCTCGCGATTGTCAACATCAGCTCGCTGCAAGATGTTAGGTGCGACAGCTATGGTTGGTCTCTTCGACCGCTGCTTCGCCGAATCGTCTTCTGATGACCTCACCCTCCGTTCGCAGCGACTAACTGTACTTCGGTCCACAGCAGATGCTCCATAGACTTTGCACAAGCGTTTGTGAACATTACCCACAGTTTCTTTCTCAGCAGTGACAAATTCACTGACAGCACGTTGCTTGTAACGTAGATCACCTACAGACGCCATTTTGAAACTGTACTGCAGCTACTCTATCTGTCGTAAGTGACGGAAACTTGGCGCGTTCACTCAGAAGGCTTCAAATAATGCATACGTAACGTTTTGCATTCGTAGCACTGTTTTTACCTGAGAAAAAAATGCAATAGGTTACTTTCTGTGCAACCCTCGTAATTAGGTCTCGCTCTATCAGACCATGAATAATTCATGTGACCTTACTATTTTCGAAACGCCGTACGTTATAGGTAACCGTGATTTGAAAGTATGCAATCTGTGACAGCAATACTATTGGTAGCCCAACACAATGACAGAAATATCTAAAACCCGAAGAAAAACTAATGTACCGGTGCGCAGATATACACTCCTGGAAATGGAAAAAAGAACACATTGACACCGGTGTGTCAGACCCACCATACTTGCTCCGGACACTGCGAGAGGGCTGTACAAGCAATGATCACACGCACGGCACAGCGGACACACCAGGAACCGCGGTGTTGGCCGTCGAATGGCGCTAGCTGCGCAGCATTTGTGCACCGCCGCCGTCAGTGTCAGCCAGTTTGCCGTGGCATACGGAGCTCCATCGCAGTCTTTAACACTGGTAGCATGCCGCGACAGCGTCGACGTGAACCGTATGTGCAGTTGACGGACTTTGAGCGAGGGCGTATAGTGGGCATGTGGGAGGCCGGGTGGACGTACCGCCGAATTGCTCAACACGTGAGGCGTGAGGTCTCCACAGTACATCGATGTTGTCGCCAGTGGTCGGCGGAAGGTGCACGTGCCCGTCGACCTGGGACCGGACCGCAGCGACGCACGGATGCACGCCAAGACCGTAGGATCCTACGCAGTGCCGTAGGGGACCGCACCGCCACTTTCCAGCAAATTAGGGACACTGTTGCTCCTGGGGTATCGGCGAGGACCATTCGAAACCGTCTCCATGAAGCTGGGCTACGGTCCCGCACACCGTTAGGCCGTCTTCCGCTCACGCCCCAACATCGTGCAGCCCGCCTCCAGTGGTGTCGCGACAGGCGTGAATGGAGGGACGAATGGAGACGTGTCGTCTTCAGCGATGAGAGTCGCTTCTGCCTTGGTGCCAATGATGGTCGTATGCGTGTTTGGCGCCGTGCAGGTGAGCGCCACAATCAGGACTGCATACGACCGAGGCACACAGGGCCAACACCCGGCTTCATGGTGTGGGGAGCGATCTCCTACACTGGCCGTACACCACTGGTGATCGTCGAGGGGACACTGAATAGTGCACGGTACATCCTAACCGTCATCGAACCCATCGTTCTACCATTCCTAGACCGGCAAGGGAACTTGCTGTTCCAACAGGACAATGCACGTCCGCATGTATCCCGTGCCACCCAACGTGCTCTAGAAGGTGTAAGTCAACTACCCTGGTCAGCAAGATCTCCGGATCTGTCCCCCATTGAGCATGTTTGGGACTGGATGAAGCGTCGTTTCACGCGGTCTGCACGTCCAGCACGAACGCTGGTCCAACTGAGGCGCCAGGTGGAAATGGCATGGCAAGCCGTTCCACAGGACTACATCCAGCATCTCTACGATCGTCTCCATGGGAGAATAGCAGCCTGCATTGCTGCGAAAGGTGGATATACACTGTACTAGTGCCGACATTGTGCATGCTCTGTTGCCTGTGTCTATGTGCCTGTGGTTCTGTCAGTGTGATCATGTGATGTATCTGACCCCAGGAATGTGTCAATAAAGTTTCCCCTTCCTGGGACAATGAATTCACGGTGTTCTTATTTCAATTTCCAGGAGTGTAGTTGGCCTCAGACTAAAATTTAATATGTCGTAAGCTGAAATAATTTTGCGTTCAGTTTTTAACAACTCGTTCAAATCTTTATAAACACACTCTTACTTGTATGTACTGACGCGTTCCATGACAAAGTGGCTTTGTCTTGCATGGTCCCACGGAGTGGGATAAATGAATGAATGAAATACAAAAAAAAAAAAAAAAATCAGGACTGGTGATTTAAAAAGTCGGCGGGGCATGGACCTACTTGAGACATAAAACGAACGTAAGTTTTCAGTAGCTGAAAAACTAGCTTCTTAAGACGTATCATGAACAAAAATGGCACACTGGTACAGGAGTACTGGTCTCTTCATCAAAAGTACCAACTTTACGCTCCTAATGCAAAATAGTTAGCAAAAAAATAAGACTGAATTTTTTTTAGTCTTCCTGAAACAATGGATTAAATATGAAGAAACAAAACACTACGGAAAATAGTACTGTTTCTGTCTGTTAATAATTGTAACAGAACTATAAAACTGATGACGACACAGTGTTTAAGGCTTTTAGTATAGTTATTTGATATATCCAGCTTGCGTGGAAAAGTGGATTTCAAAAAGAATGTTACACGTTATTTTGTCAGGTGAAATAAAGTTAATTGGACTCTGCAGCGCGCTTCAGTGTGGCACGGATACATGACGCTATTTCTCAAGGTAGTCACCAAGTCGGATCGTTCAACCCGTCGTTCAATTCTTCTATCACAGAAATCCAGTTACTCGAGAACAGCTGTATAAAAATCCTCATCGACGGGAAACTTCGATTGCAGCGAATCAGTTCTTCGATTGCCGTGACATTGTCGTCTGCGTTCGATATCGATGGCCTTCCTGCAAGATCGGCATCACCCATGGCTGCACGACCGAATTGCTGGATGTGACATTCCTTTTGATGTACATACGACCAGAAATTCACGGCGAATCTGTGCGCTAGTTAGACGTTTCGCCCACAAGAAATCTACTGTACAGCGTGCTTTAACTTCGGTTTAGCGTTTCCGGGCCATATCCACTTCACACTGTGAAGCAAGTGGTAACCGGTATGTATAACGTAATGTATCGAGTGCTCTCGTAGCTTGATTGAGACTGTATTCTTCGTATTTCGAAATACGCTCAGGTGACAAGAGTCGTGGGATACCTCCTAGTATCATGTCGGAACTCTTTTCGCCATACGTTATATGGACTCTTTAAGTCCCCTGCAGAAATATTGAGCCATACTTCCTCTATAGGATTTTGTGGGCAAACTAACCTCTCGATAAGTCTCATAAATGTTCGATGGGGTTCACGTCGGGCGATCTGGCTGGACAAATCATGCACTCTAATTATCCAGAAGGCTCCTCAAACAAATAGCTAATAGTTTTGGGGATATGACATGTCGCATTGCCATACATAAAAATTCCGTCGTTGCTTCGGAACATGAACCCAATGAGCGACTACATATGGGCTCCAAGTAGCCGAACAGAACCATTTCCAGTGTACGAGCGGTTCAGTTGGGCCAAAGGACCAACTCCATTCCAAGTAAACACATCCAATATCGTTACGGAGCCACTATCAGCTTGAGCAGTGCTTTGTTGACAACTTGTGTCGATTGTTTCATGATATCTGCGCCAAACTCAAAGCCTACGACAGCTCTCACCAACTAAAATCGTGTTTCATCTGATCAGGTCACGGTTCTAGTCATTTAAGGCCCAACCGATATGGTCATGAGCAGAGAACTGCACGCGATGTCGTGCTGTTGACAAAGGCAAACGCTTCGGCCGTCTGCAGCCATACCCCATTAACGTCAAACTTCGCCCCACTGTCTTTCGTCGTACGTCCCACATTGATTTCTGTGGTTATTTCACACAGTGATGCATCATTCCACAGCGTCTGCTTTCTTCGTCTACTTTATTTCCCATTACTGACGCGCTAGAAATTTATTTAGGATCTTTTATGTAAACTACCTGCCAAAAAATAAAGTGGCGCACGCAGAAGATAAGTGTTAAGTATGGATTGACAGTCAAATGTTGAGTGATCTCTCTCTCTAGGTGCGAAGATACCGCGTTGCCGTGTAAGACAGTGTCATCAGCACCTGAATCCACCGTAAGACAGGCTCAGCGTATTGTGCACCAAACACATCTAAACCTTTTCACATCTGTACCTGCCATCTCGGGTCAGGTAATGTACTCGCCGCGACATTACATGCTATCCCGCACCATTGGTTGGATACCAGTAGCAGCCGCACTAGCAATTACCGTCCTGTGTCTAGACTGTCGTAACACCACAATGCAAACTGCTGGGTTTAGAGTGGTGCCATTAGGCGGTTGCATTGACTGTATATAGTGGCATTGCAATGCGTTTTGTGATAATTCGCTATTCTGCTCTACCCCTTTTAACTACAGCTGGCGAATATGGTTGCGATTCGGTGGCAGGTCCCATTCTTACCATGTTTTGGAGATGCAAAGCAGTGTTACAACCGGGATCATTATGTGGAGAGCCTTCAGATATGGTTTCCGGTAACGGTTGAGGTAACCCGGACGGCGCAATGGTACGTCGCAGACATGCGTTCTCATGTGTAACCACTCCAGCAACGATACTGTGGTGCCGTTTTCCAGAGGACACTGCTCGTCCACACATCTATAAACTGTATGAGTGCTTCTGCAGTGCTCACGTTGGCAGAAAGGTCGTCAGATGTGTTTACGACACAACATGTAAAGTAAAGTCGTGTAGTGGGAATGGCTGGGAGACCCCAAAGGGCAGGTTTAGCCACCCAATTGGAAAAGTTTTTCCTATTCTCCACGCCCACAGGCATCTTTCCCCTGTGAAGTATGAGAACCGTGTTTGGTAGTGTTTCTGTTATGTGTAGATGATTGTAACAGTGTGCGTGCCGCAGTGTTGCAAACCTTGCTGGAGTTTGTAACAAAGATAAAAGATACAGCATCTGTTTATGTTGGCGCCTAATGTTGCTCCGCAATGAAATTCTTACGCCTACGAACGATTAAAAGGATCCTGCCACTGACAGCCTACACGTAGAGATTTCCATGAAAAGACGGTTTTTTGATATGGTTTTATTTGACTTCAGTTTAGCACACGAAACCAAACATTTCCACCAAGATGCTACTAGAAGCAGTCAAAGATTGGGTACCGTATATCAGTTATCTTAAAAAAAAAAAAGAAAAAAACAAAAAAAAACAACCTGGAGTGCAAAAGAATTGTAAAAGTATGTAGTACATAATGTCGAATTGTGCCCTAAATGTAATTTCAAGATTAGCAGAACTTACATTCCACATTCTTTAGACCACGCCCCCCTTCACAGACACGAGGGGCTTATACTGATTAGCTGAGCGGAACACAAGACCTACACACTGCGTTGCACCAGAAACTTCGTGCCGCCGTTGTAGCGATAACCGCGTTGCTGCTCTCGGACAATAGATGCCGTGTAAAAAGTTCAGTGGACATCAAATGGGACTCAACATATTTACTATCCGTGTTTCCCTATCCACCGATCCACCGGACTAGAGTGCGCTATCTCCTGTTGAAGAACGGACAGCAGCTGTACTGCGCCGATGATCTGCTCGTTGCGGCTTTGGCCACTGTGCGGGTGATGCACGTAGCGTACCTGCAATTCTCTGAGTACACAGTTGGCGCAGTAACTTGTCCATAAACTGCCAGGTGTGAAATTACCCCGGTGAAAGAATACGAATTTCTGGTTACTTATTAGGAAGGAACAGAAATTCGACGCAGATATTAGTCCGTAAAGAAACACTCCATTGTGTGTTAAACTCTATAGACAGGTAAAGAATCGTCAGTCATCTAAAGAGAATATCAACTCTCTGAACAGAGGAACAACATTATGCGCTCCTTGTGTCTATAGCAACTTTTCTCAAAATCTAGCTGCCAGAATTTCAGCTGTGGCTCTCACCAACCCTCTAATTCGATCTTCAAACGGAAGTGTTTTCGATGGATCCCCACAGAGAAGCGCCTTCGATCGACTGCCATAGGAAATAGTGTCTGCATGGCAAGCATCCACTCCCTCCTGGACACGTGTTGCCTATGTCCTCAGGTGGCGAATTCCAGCAGCCATTACAAAAAACATTTTCTTCCACTACATGGGTCATGAATCTGCCAGCCTGAAGGCGAGGCTGCGTTCACAAAATTTTCTGAAAGTTTTCATTTACCCTCCTACATCGTTAGCAATCCGACAGTCAAATACGCATCTTTGCTTTTCAGTGGGAAGCATGTCTGAGCGCTTCCTGTAGGAAGCTTCTTCGGAGATCGTCTCACGCACATTCCGTCGCACTTTTTTTTTTACCTTGTTCCGCCCCCGATGCTCTTTCTCCAGGTATGCTATTCTGGATATTTTCCGTTCCATTAGAGTGCAACCTCCTGCCCGCAGTGTCTGCACTAAGGTGGTTCTGCGGCCTCCAGCATTGTAAACCGTCGCCTCCTCGCACAACTCTTTATCAAGGCGATAAATACACTCCTGGAAACGGAAAAAAGAACACATTGACACCGGTGTGTCAGACCCACCATACTTGCTCCGGACACTGCGAGAGGGCTGTACAAGCAATGATCACACGCACGGCACAGCGGACACACCAGGAACCGCGGTGTTGGCCGTCGAATGGCGCTAGCTGCGCAGCATTTGTGCACCGCCGCCGTCAGTGTCAGCCAGTTTGCCGTGGCATACGGAGCTCCATCGCAGTCTTTAACACTGGTAGCAAGCCGCGACAGCGTGGACGTGAACCGCAAGTGCAGTTGACGGACTTTGAGCGAGGGCGTATAGTGGGCATGCGGGAGGCCAGGTGGACGTACCGCCGAATTGCTCAACACGTGGGGCGTGAGGTCTCCACAGTACATCGATGTTGTCGCCAGTGGTCGGCGGAAGGTGCACGTGCCCGTCGACCTGGGACCGGACCGCAGCGACGCACGGATGCACGCCAAGACCGTAGGATCCTACGCAGTGCCGTAGGGGACCGCACCGCCACTTCCCAGCAAATTAGGGACACTGTTGCTCCTGGGGTATCGGCGAGGACCATTCGAAACCGTCTCCATGAAGCTGGGCTACGGTCCCGCACACCGTTAGGCCGTCTTCCGCTCACGCCCCAACATCGTGCAGCCCGCCTCCAGTGGTGTCGCGACAGGCGTGAATGGAGGGACGAATGGAGACGTGTCGTCTTCAGCGATGAGAGTCGCTTCTGCCTTGGTGCCAATGATGGTCGTATGCGTGTTTGGCGCCGTGCAGGTGAGCGCCACAATCAGGACTGCATACGACCGAGCCACACAGGGCCAACACCCGGCATCATGGTGTGCGGAGCGATCTCCTACACTGGCCGTACACCACTGGTGATCGTCGAGGGGACACTGAATAGTGCACGGTACATCCAAACCGTCATTGAACCCATCGTTCTACCATTCCTAGACCGGCAAGGGAACTTGCTGTTCCAACAGGACAATGCACGTCCGCATGTATCCCGTGCCACCCAACGTGCTCTAGAAGGTGTAAGTCAACTACCCTCGCCAGCAAGATCTCCGGATCTGTCCCCCATTGAGCATGTTTGGGACTGGATGAAGCGTCGTCTCACGCGGTCTGCACGTCCAGCACGAACGCTGGTCCAACTGAGGCGCCAGGTGGAAATGGCATGGC
The DNA here is from genome assembly GCF_023864275.1 of Schistocerca cancellata. Taxonomy (NCBI): domain Eukaryota; kingdom Metazoa; phylum Arthropoda; class Insecta; order Orthoptera; family Acrididae; genus Schistocerca; species Schistocerca cancellata. The sequence goes on from NC_064630.1 coordinate 714,326,971, forward strand.
AAGCCGTTCCACAGGACTACATCCAGCATCTCTACGATCGTCTCCATGGGAGAATAGCAGCCTGCATTGCTGCGAAAGGTGGATATACACTGTACTAGTGCCGACATTGTGCATGCTCTGTTGCCTGTGTCTATGTGCCTGTGGTTCTGTCAGTGTGATCATGTGATGTATCTGACCCCAGGAATGTGTCAATAAAGTTTCCCCTTCCTGGGACAATAAATTCACGGTGTTCTTATTTCAATTTCCAGGAGTGTATTTGGCCCTGCAGAACATGACATGTCTCTTTCCAGCCCCCATTTAACTAGTAGTGACTGCTGAGTTCAATCCCGCGTCCGGCCATCCTGATTTAGGTTTTCCGTGATTTCCCTAAATCGCTCCAGGAAAATTCCGGGCTGGTTCCTTTGAAAGGGCAATGCCGACTTCATTCCCCGTCCTTCCCTAATCCGAAGAGACCGATGACCTCTCTGTTTGGTCTCTTCCCCCAAACAATCCAATCCAAATATTTCGAATTTTTTAGAGAGCATGGATGTCGGGATAATTCGAATCCGACGTAAGTCTTAAAGAAGCACTCCGTCTTCAGGCCACAAGTGTCCCATCGGGACCATCCAACCGCCGTGTCATCCTCCGTTGAGTACGCGGGTAGGAGGGGCGTGTTGTCAGCACACCGCTCTCCAGGTCGTTAAGATGGTTTTCTTTGACCGAAACCGCTACTATTCGGTCGAGTAGCTCCTCCGTTGGCATCACGAGGCTGAGTGCACCCCGAAAAATGGCAACAGCGCATGGCGGCTGGATGGTCACCCATCCAAGTGCCGGCCTCGCCCGACAGCGCTTATGGCTCTGAGCACTGTGGGACTTAAAATCTATGGTCATCAGTCCCCTAGAACTTAGAATTACTTAAACCTAACTAACCTAAGGACATCACACAACACCCAGTCATCACGAGGCAGAGAAACACAGCGCTTAACTTCGGTGATCCCACGGAAACCGGTGTATCCACTGCGGCAAGGCCGTTGCCACGACGTAAGTCATAACACACTCAAAAATCGGTACAGCCAGCGAAAATCGGAACATTATACTAAACTACTGCAGGTTTACATAGAGAATGCCTATTAAGCCACCAGTCAAGGTGTAGCGGTATCCTTATACCACCTGCTCAGCAAACTTTCTCAAACGACTTTAGTGAAAGCTGTTTGGTAAAAATGTGTTTCATTGCACCATGCAGCATCATAGATGAGTTATGGTGATTGTGATAATTCAAATTTAGATAAATCACTGCCTGAAACACGAATAGTTCTCAGTATCACTGAGTTTTGCCGATAAATGTCAATTCGGTCAGAGACAGCGAAGGTTTTGGTAGAGCATTTGAACAGAGTAGAGAGTGTCTTGAAACGATGCTATAAGATAAACCCTAACAGAAACAAAACAAAGATAATGGAATGTAGTCGAATTATGTCTGAGCAGAAAACTAACTGACGATGGCCGAAGTAGAGATTACATAAAATGTAGACTGGCAAGAAAAGCGTTTCTGACGAAGAGAGATTTGTTAACATTAAATATAACGTTAGTATTAGAAAGCTCCTTCTGAAAGTATTTGTCTGGATTGCAGCCACGTACGGAAGTAAAACATGGACGATAAACAGTTTAGACAAGAAGACGATTGGAGCTACAGAAGAATGTTGAATATTAGATGAGGAGATCACGTAACTAATGGGGGGGGGGGGGGGGGGGGACTGAAGAGAATTTGGAAGAAATAATTGCGGCCCAACATGACCAATAGAAAGGATCGATTGATAGGACACATTATGAGACATCAAGGTTCAAATGGTTCAAATGGCTCTGAGCACTATGGGACTCAACTGCTGTGGTCATAAGTCCCCTAGAACTTAGAACTACTTAAACCTAACTAACCTAAGGACATCACACACATCCATGCCCGAGGCAGGATTCGAACCTGCGACCGTAGCGGTCGTGCGGTTCCAGACTGTAGCGCCTTTAACCGCTCGGCCACTTCGGCCGGCAGACATCAAGGCATCACCACTTTAGTACTGGAGGAAGTGTGGGGGATCAAAATCGTATGGGGAGACCAAGGGATGAATGCAGTAACCAGATTCAGAAGGATGTAGTTTGCATTAATTATCGAGAGAGGAAGAGGCTTGCACAGGATAGAGTATCGTCGTGAGCTGCAGTTTCAGACCGAAGACCACAACAAGAACTGTGAAAAAAAAATCTTCTTACCTTTATTCACAGCGAATAAAAGTGTTTTGCTTATTAGCTATATGGCAAAGTATTCCCATCAAAACTGGACATGGTTGTCTCACTGGGAATCCCGCGATCGTTCATGAAATAAAATATGGCGTTTCAGTCTTCGATCGCTATTCTTTTATTTTATTTTTATAAAAGAATAGCGATCGAAGACTGAAACGCCATATTTTATTTAAAGTATTCCCATCTCAGGATGCTATCTTTTCCAAAAACTAGTTTGAATATGTAGAACATTTTTGGGAAAATGAAGGATGTTATGAACAGTTACAGTAAGTGGGACATCAATTTTCTCATGCATAACATAAAACTAAATCTCCTCATAAGTTTGTCCGCAGCTCGTGGTCGTGCGGTAGCGTTCTCGCTTCCCACGTCCGGGTTCCCGAGTTCGATTCCCGGCGGGATCAGGGATTTTCTCTGCCTGGTGATGAAAGGGTGTTGTGTGACGTCCTTAGGTTGGTTAGGTTTAAGTAGTTCCAGGTTGTAGGGGACTGATGACCATATATGTTAAGTCCCATAATGCTCAGTGCCGTTAGAACCATTTTTTTCCCTCATAAGTTTAAGAAAATACTAACATATTATTTTTTGTGCAAATAATGTAAGCTCATAGTTACACCTATTTCTCAGTGCGAATTATTCGGAGTACCTTGTGGTTATAGTTAAAATGTAGTTACTCACGGAGTTCAGTGTGGGCTGTAAATACCGTATAGCAGCTAAATTGACATTCGGCCGCCAGATACAAATTTTAAGGTGTACTCTGTTGTTAAGACGGTGTGACACCCTCCCTGTCATTTGAGAAGCCATAGCGTGAGTCAACAGTATTGCTATCGAGAAGGCAGACTGTGTGCTGTTAATAAAATATTTTTATGTGAACACCGCCAATTACAGTGCTGCATTGAGAGAGTATCACTGACAGAAAGGTCTCAGGGGAGGTCTAATGTCAAAAAATGCTTTAAAGAAGAAGATAATGACATTATAAAACACGGATGAGCTTAGTGTAGCGCCTGGAACAGAATGGTATCCTAATCCAGTGGAAGTTATTGGCAAGGTTGCTGTAGCTGTGACTAAACGTATAGCACGTGCCTGGCGTAATGCTAGTGCTTGTGCACTTCCGCGAGAATATTTTCCATCCCTTGGTCAACAGTACAGAAAATATTCCAGTCTATTTTACACTGTTACCCGTACAGGATACGAACGTTGCAGCAACTGAAACTTCTTGATCGGCAGCAACGTTCTGATTTTGCTCTTCGGTTTCTGGCATGGACTGAAATTATTGACATGAGGCCAAGCAATAGTCTATGGAGGCACCTTTTACATTACAGTATGCTGTAAATACACAGTACTGCCGACTTTATGGTGTGTTGTGCACGAAGAGTCATTGCACTCGCCGTATCTGACCGTGTGGTGTGGATTCACAAGCATCTTTACTCTTGGTCCGTTCTTCTATGACGACAATACATCCAAAGGACCTGTCTCGTGTACCATGACGGCTGCACATTACCGAGACCTCCTTGTACAGAATTGTTCCCTGCCCTGAAAGTGTTTAGCTGTGTAGAAACCACTGTTCTCATCTACCCAGTCAAGTATCTGCTTGATGAAACTGACCAAAAATTGCAATTTTTGATTCATTTTTTATTTGTTAGTACAACTCATGGACAAGAAGTTCCCAGAGTTTCAATGTTTAAATGGCATTCGAAGTGCCTGAAAATTAATTCAAAGTGTGACGCGCCTCCCTGCCACTTCAATACCAGCTCAGTGAACAATGATTCTGTGTATTACTTTCAACCAAAAGTGTGCAGGATATGTCAAGAAGGCCTTGATAAATATTCTTTGGTTTTATAGATCATCTTTGGCCCAACATGCACTTCTCAAAAAGTGTGTTCATGGCAAAACCTAAATTCGCTCATATGGAAACGAAGCCCTAAAAACACATTTGCATCTGCAACAGTTGTCAGAATTACAACTTATGATGCAGTTATTGTTTTTAATCGTGGGGACGTTGGAAGGATGAAGGTATTAGAAAGAATCGGCTTCAAGATAGGAAATTTTACTCAAAACAACCTGGTAAAGGGAAGAAGACAGACAACAAGAAACCAGAAAAGAAGCCTTGAATGGAAAGACGACCCTGAGTATTAATGTGGTGTCTTCTGAAGTAGTGACATAGGCAAAAAGTTGAGTTGAACGTAAAATTACTTTTCCTGAAATGTTTGTTTCTTAAAGTTTATGTACCTTTTCCTCAGATTCTATGAACGCTAGAATTATGAAATTTTGTACACATATTTCTGTAAACCAAATAATCGTTGTCTCAAGAGAAAGTTTTGAAATTCTGATTGCAAGCTGAGATATGGGACAAAGTGCTTGGAGTTTGGCATGAATTTAAAATTGTACTTGTGGAATTATAATTAAAACGTTATGAAAACTATCCTATTTGACCTATTCCAAAAACCTCACGAGAGAAGCTTACAACATATAAACAGATGAAACAGAGAAATGTTTGTAGAAATCTCTGAGTCTCTTTGAGGAAAAGGAATATATATTATTTTTTAAAATAAAACTTCATATTTGATTAAATAAAGTTGAATATACATAATGAAGGGATTTTATGTATAAATGTAAAGCATGGTACAAAATTTCATTGCCATATCTCCACAACTGTGGATTTGGTGCATTTTAGAAATAGTGTGTGTTTTTCGTCAACGTCTCCCTTAATGCAACATTCGACGAACGTGTTTTCTCCTGAAGTTTTCCAGGTGCATGGTCCGAAAGATCACGTGATCCGAATCCAACTGATTTTTGGCTCTATGGATATCTAACAGAACGTTTTTAGCAGGGACACGTTCGATGTATACCTGAACTGAAGGTTAGTATACAGCGACACGTTGCTCAGATTCCACCGTAACTGCTGTGAGCAACTGTTGATCATATTGTTTTAGAGATATAGACTCGCGCCGACGTCTCCAGTGCAAATTTTGAACAAACTGTGTAAGCGGCGGTTAATAATAAAGTCGGCATTGTGCTTTCTCTTTTACTTAACATTTACTGCCCACGTCCGTTTCCTAATCCATTACACATGGAAATGTGCATTTACCGCGCCAGATCTGCACCTGGCTAACCAAAATTATAACTAATTTCTTTTCCAGCGTAAATGAGTTTCGGATCAACGCATTAGGATTTGTAGGAAGTTTTGCTGCCATTCAATAACTGCCGTCCATACCAGATTTCAGTTAGTAGTTGCACTTTAATCGTAACCACTCGGTACGTGCTGTGGGTTGATTAAATTCGAATTATCACATTTACTGGGACCATTAACGAAAAGGTATATAGTTAAATTTGAAGCTGACAGATGAAGTCTTTTTCTGATTCCACAGTCGTCTGAGTGGTTTCATGTGGCCAACCATGTCTTTTCTCCTGTTGCATTCTCTTCATCTCAGAGAATCACTTGCACCCGACGTCCTCAGCTATTTGCTGGATTTATTCCAATCCCTTACTATGTAGAAAGATGCAGAAAAACGTGCAATTGGAGAGAAGGGCCATCAGCTGCATTTCCACAGAGGACACTCCCAGCAGTGGGGCTGCAGAAACATAAATCCGATCTAGTCGGCTTGCTGAATGAATTGTGTGATAGGTGTAGCTGGGTATGTCACAGTGTATGATCTCCCATGCGTCGATATGATGAAAATCGTCTACCAACGAACGTAACGCCAGACATGTTGAGTAGGCAGGAGTCTGGTCCTTTGATGGAGGACACAGCTGAAATCGCCTGCTACGACGAAACAATCATATCTCCTCACAAATAATGGCGCTGGTTCTTCTGAGTAGATCGTAGTTTTTTTTATGTCGGCGTGTGTACAGTGTGTACATTGATGGGGTGCATAAACTGAAGATCGAGATGTGAAGTAGTGTGAAAGCCATACCCCTTCTGGACGGGAGAACTAACACATATGTGACCAGAATACTTTCCGCACGTACAGGACCACTCCGCACCCTATATGAGTTCCGACTGAGGAAAATAACTCGAATCCGTAAAGAGTCGGCCGGCCGAAGTGGCCGTGCGGTTATAGGCGCTGCAGTCTGGAACCGCGAGACCGCTACGGTCGCAGGCTCGAATCCTGCCTCGGGCATGGATGTGTGTGATGTCCTTAGGTTAGTTAGGTTTAACTAATTCTAAGTTCTAGGGGACTAATGACCTCAGAACTTGCGACCCATAGTGCTCAGAGCCATTTGAACGTAAAGAGTCGGAATGGTAGCCAGATACACCTCTTGTAGAAGGGCGACGTCATCTTCTGACGTCCTGAGCATATCGCGAAGAAGTTGAAATTTCGCTATGCTGCTGACGATATTGGTAATGAGTGTCGCGAAGTTATATGTCTGGCGGGTCTGCCATCATCAGAAGCAAACGTCACCACCCCATGTTACACGGTGTGAATGGAAAGTCTGTTAGGTATAGGTGCATGACGGTGGCGGTGTCTCTGGTTGAGCTGCCGGTGCGTCCTGGACGTCCTCACCCACACCCCATGTCTGGGACTATTCTGGATCAATTTGGTCTTCTCTGAAGGATAGGGTGTGACGTGACAACTGCAAGGACACCGTGGTCTCAACCTACGCATTCAACGGGAAACATCCGTAGTATTCGATGGCGCCAAGGTATATGACATCGTTTATGCGTGTCGTCCGGCTGGGCAGGATTAACGTCTTCGAGGAGGGAAAGGTCGCCGATCGTCGCGATAGACCGACGGTGACCTAACATTAGTATGGTGATCGTTATTTACACACATGTTCTTCTGTATCACACGTTAGAAGCAAAGTGTAACACTCCGTGTCGAAGGCCTCCTAGGCACGATATATGTATCGAGCTTCGAGTTCCGTTGTAGGTCGGGGAAGACGGCCGTAGGGTGGCCTCCTCTTTGTTGGTGACCGCAACAACGTCCAAGTGATGGTAGGGAGACATGTGGCGCTGGTTAAGGTGGCCATGCTAGGACTTGGAGTTGTCATCGCAGTGAATGCCGCAGCATACGTCATCGGTAGCACTGTCATGGTGGTCGGTGTGTCACGTCCGTAAGAGAAAGTTGTACAACACGGACGTTGACAGCTTTCTGTCCGTAGATGGCCCTCTTTCTCGCAACAAGAGCATGTGCGTGATTGACTATCGTACAAAATGTTGCGGACACGTGCGTTGCTTCACGCAGTGGAGAATTGCAAAACACAGACACGCCGGCGACCGAGGCATTGCGAAGTAGGCAGGCATAGATAGCCTTGCTGACAGCAGCAGTATACCAACTGACTGGCTCAAGGACGCACACAGAGTGAGTGCCGAGCGAAGCCTGGAGAGTGCTGAGTAAGGGGTAGTGAGGCCAGCATGCTAAGTTACGCTTCAATATACTGTGGGAGTAATAACGAAAAGCTACCACCGAGGGTAAAAGACATCCTCCTGCTGTATATAAATAGTGGAGTGCAGGCAGCAACAGACAGAAGCCATTAGGAAGCAGTTCGGATCTGAGGACGGACGTGGTTCGTGTCCGAATGTTCAATATTCGTACGTGACGATTCAAGAAGTCTGTTCCAGCTCGCAGGAGTCATCCGATCGCTGCCAGATGTCAACGTCAGCTCTGGAGGTCGGCCCGAGTTCCGTCGGCACCATGGCTGACTAACTACAGTGAGAACTTCCAGCAGGACCGGCCGCAGCGCTGTCTTGGTCACAGACGCCGCCGGGGACTGACGCCCGGACTTCACGGCAACTCGGCCCCACGGTGCGTGGTCCGTCCATGACGGGACCTCGCGGACATCGCGATTGACGGCTTCCCAGCCGCCGGTGCAGCAGGCGTCGGCAGCTGACCTCACGGCGACGTGGCTCCGTGGGCGTGCCCGTACTGGGGCGCCGAGCGGCGACGAGTTCATCTCAACCACAGGGCATCCTGGCTTCAGCGGTGCACTGGTGGCCTGAGGCTCCCAAGTGCGATCAGCAGCGCGCGATGTGCGCATTGTCGGAGAAACTACACAGCAGCAGCCAGGCGGAGGGATCCGCAGGGCTGGGCAGAAATTGTAAAGAATGTTCAATAAATAATTGTAAAACTCCGCGCCGTCTCAGTCTTTGGCGCAGCCACTGTATCTGCTGCTAACAAGTGGTGCAGAAGTCGTAACAAAAATTATGGGCTTGCAACCTCAAATCCGGAGCTAGGAGCGTACGTGTCTCTGAGGTTTGATACGAATTTGCTGAACACCATTCAGGAGGAATTATGTCCTGAACAGTGCCCACTTTTTGGCAGCTTGTTCAATGACCTTACCTAGAGTCGGATGGTGATCACAATGTCCACATGGAGCTCGAACGATAGTTCGAACGCTCTGATAGTTCTGACACAGAGACCAGCATGGTCAACGGCGATGGCTCCTACGTTGCCTTCGTTGTTGCAGCGTCGTAGTCCACGGTGGGCCTCTCGTATGATTTTGTCACAAACTGCGTCGTCAATCATTTTAGCGTAGACAGTACTACTGAATATTGAAAGATGGATCGCTATGATGTCGTTCGGCGGTATCTTCGCTTCATCGAGGAGGAACCGTTCGATATCGAGCACCTTGTGGCGGGCGAAATTGGGGCAAAAAGTGAATCGCAACGTCGCTTTGCGGTACTTGTGTTGCTTGGTGTATCGTTAGACAAGCGACGACACGCGGTTACTGGCCATGGTAAACAGTAAGAGCGGCTAGCTGCAGAACACGGTCGCTTGACCGCACTGTAGCAGGGCCGAAGGCTAATTACTCATCTACGGAAGGTGGATACGTTACCACCCTTGCTTTTAATTTCACCAAAGGTTGTTTTAACATGCTGAGTCAGTCCACCCGACGATCATTCCTTTTTCGATTTCCTCACATCTTTCTTGCAATTACTTCGCCTTCGCTGCCTGAATTTCCTGTTTATTTCATTCCTAACAGATTTACACTGCTTTATGTCCGTCTTTTCTTGCGCATATTCGTCCTTCTACATCTACATCTACATCTATACTCCGCGAGCCACCTTACGGTGTGTGGCGGAGGGTACTTATTGTACCACTATCTGATCCCCCCTTCCCTGTTCCATTCACGAATTGTGCGTGGGAAGAACGACTGCTTGTAAGTCTCCGTATTTGCTCTAATTTCTCGGATCTTTTCGTTGTGATCATTACGCGAGATATATGTGGGCGGTAGTAATATGTTGCCCATCTCTTCCCGGAATGTGCTCTCTCGTAATTTCGATAATAAACCTCTCCGTATTGCGTAACGCCTTTCTTGAAGTGTCCGCCACTGGAGCTTGTTCAGCATCTCCGTAACGCTCTCGCGCTGACTAAATGTCCCCATGACGAATCGCGCTGCTTTTCGCTGGATCATGTCTATCTCTTCTATTAATCCAACCTGGTAAGGGTCCCATACTGATGAGCAATACTCAAGAATCGGACGAACAAGCGTTTTGTAAGCTACTTCTTTCGTCGATGAGTCACATTTTCTTAGAATTCTTCCTATGAATCTCAACCTGGCGCCTGCTTTTCCCACTATTTGTTTTATGTGATCATTCCACTTCAGATCGCTCCGGATAGTAACTCCTAAGTATTTTACGGTCGTTGCCGCTTCCAATGATTTACCACCTATGGCATAATCGTACTGGAATGGATTTCTGCCCCTATGTATGCGCATTATATTACATTTATCTACGTTTAGGGAAAGCTGCCAGCTGTCGCACCATGCATTAATCCTCTGCAGGTCTTCCTGGAGTACGTACGAGTCTTCTGATGTTGCTACTTTCTTGTAGACAACAGTGTCATCTGCAAATAGCCTCACGGAGCTACCGATGTTGTCAACTAAGTCATTTATGTATATTGTAAACAATAAAGGTCCTATCACGCTTCCTTGCGGTACTCCCGAAATTACCTCTACATCTGCAGATTTTGAACCGTTAAGAATGACATGTTGTGTTCTTTCTTCTAGGAAATCCTGAATCCAATCACAAACCTGGTCCGATATTCCGTAAGCTCGTATTTTTTTCACTAAACGTAAGTGCGGAACCGTATCAAATGCCTTCCTGAAGTCCAGGAATACGGCATCAATCTGCTCGCCAGTGTCTACGGCACTGTGAATTTCTTGGGCAAATAGGGCCAGCTGAGTTTCACATGATCTCTGTTTGCGGAATCCATGTTGGTTATGATGAAGGAGATTTGTATTATCTAAGAACGTCATAATACGAGAACACAAAACATGTTCCATTATTCTACAACAGATTGACGTAAGCGAGATAGGCCTATAATTATTCGCATCTGATTTATGACCCTTCTTGAAAATGGGAACGACCTGCGCTTTCTTCCAGTCGCTAGGTACTTTACGTTCTTCCAGCGATCTACGATAAATTGCTGATAGAAAGGGGGCAAGTTCTTTAGCATAATCACTGTAGAATCTTAAGGGTATCTCGTCTGGTCCGGATGCTTTTCCGCTACTAAGTGATAGCAGTTGTTTTTCAATTCCGATATCGTTTATTTCAATATTTTCCATTTTGGCGTCCGTGCGACGGCTGAAGTCTGGGACCGTGTTACGATTTTCCGCAGTGAAACAGTTTCGGAACACTGAATTCAGTATTTCTGCCTTTCTTCGGTCGTCCTCTGTTTCGGTGCCATCGTGGTCAACGAGTGACTGAATAGGGGATTTAGATCCGCTTACCGATTTTACATATGACCAAAACTTTTTAGGGTTCTTGTTTAGATTGTTTGCCAATGTTTTATGTTCGAATTCGTTGAATGCTTCTCTCATTGCTCTCTTTACGCTCTTTTTCGCTTCGTTCAGCTTTTCCTTATCAGCTATGATTCGACTACTCTTAAACCTATGATGAAGCTTTCTTTGTTTCCGTAGTACCTTTCGTACATGATTGTTATACCACGGTGGATCTTTCCCCTCGCTTTGGACCTTAGTCGGTACGAACTTATCTAAGGCGTACTGGACGATGTTTCTGAATTTTTTCCATTTTTGTTCCACATCCTCTTCCTCAGAAATGAACGTTTGATGGTGGTCACTCAGATATTCTGCGATTTGTGCCCTATCACTCTTGTTAAGCAAATATATTTTCCTTCCTTTCTTGGCATTTCTTATTACACTTGTAGTCATTGATGCAACCACTGACTTATGATCACTGATACCCTCTTCTACATTCACGGAGTCGAAAAGTTCCGGTCTATTTGTTCCTATGAGGTCTAAAACGTTAGCTTCACGAGTTGGTTCTCTAACTATCTGCTCGAAGTAATTTTCGGACAAGGCAGTCAGGATAATGTCACAAGAGTCTCTGTCCCTGGCTCCAGTTCTGATTGTGTGACTATCCCATTCTATACCTGGTAGATTGAAGTCTCCCCCTATTACAATAGTATGATCACGAAACTTCTTCACGACGTTCTGCAGGTTCTCTCTGAGGCGCTCAACTACTACGGTTGCTGATGCAGGTGGTCTATAGAAGCATCCGACTATCTTATCTGACCCACCTTTGATACTTAGCTTAACCCAGATTATATCACATTCGCATTCGCTAATAACTTCACTGGATATTATTGAATTCTTTACTGCTATAAATACTCCTCCACCATTGGCGTTTATCCTATCCTTGCGGTATATATTCCATTCTGTGTCTAGGATTTCGTTACTGTTCACTTCCGGTTTTAACCAACTTTCCGTTCCTAATACTATATGCGCACTATTTCCTTCAATAAGAGATACTAATTCAGGAACCTTGCCCTGGATACTCCTGCAGTTTACCAATATTACGTTAACTTTTCCTGTTTTTGGTCTCTGAGGACGGACGTTCTTTATCAACGATGATAATGTCCTCTCTGGTAAGCCGTCGGGTATTTTATCGTTTCGCCCAAGGGGGGGTCCCTCTAACCTAAAAAACCCCCGTGTGCACGCCACACGTACTCTGCTACCCTAGTAGCTGCTTCCGGTGTGTAGTGCACGCCTGACCTGTCTAGGGGGGCCCTACAGTTCTCCACCCAATAACGGAGGTCGATGAATTTGCAACCATTATAGTCGCAGAGTCGTCTGAGCCTCTGGTTTAGACCCTCCACACGGCTCCAAACCAGAGGACCGCGATCGACTCTGGGCACTATGCTGCAGATATTAAGCTCAGCTTGCACTCCGCGTGCGATGCTGGTTGTCTTCACCAAATCAGCCAGCCGCCGGAAGGAACCAAGGATGGCCTCAGAACCCAAGCGGCAGGCGTCATTCGTTCCGACATGTGCTACTATCTGCAGCCGGTCACACCCAGTGCGTTCAATTGCTGCCGGAAGGGCCTCCTCCACATTACGGACGAGACCCCCCGGCAAGCACACCGTGTGCACACTGGCATTCTTCCCCGACCTACCCGCTATTTTCCTGAGGGGCTCCATAACCCGCCTAACGTTGGAGCTCCCTATAACTAATAGGCCCGCCCTCTGTGACTGTCGGGACCTTGCCGGAGAATCGGCCACTGGCCCAACAGGCGAGGCATCCTGTGGTGGCTCGGAAACGATGTCATCACCACTAGGAAGCACCCCGTACCTGTTGGAAAGGGGTAAGGCAGCTGCCACGCGGCCAGATCCCACCTTCGCCTTTCGGCCTTCTTTTTGCGATCAACTGTATTATTAATCGTGTTAGCTAAGGTTTATTAGCAGTTGCCTTGCTTGTACCTATGTTTCCCAGTTCAACAAGTGATTTAGGGCTGTCTCTCGCCTTCAACAGAACTGGCTTCGATGGTAATGCTTATCCTTAGCGAACATGAAACACATCTCATCACTCATCAGTACTTCATTATCCCCCTTCCTTCCAGACTGATTCTTCCTTACGATTATATTAAACTATAATCTATTCTTAATCATTACTAAGTTGTAAACTGTGTCTATACCGGCACTCGAGTACGCTTCTCAATTGTATAACTGATTTCGGAATCTCTTTCTGAACTTGATGTAATCCAGTGAGTCTGGATCTTTTCCAAGTATACCTGACCCTTCCGTCCGTATCGTCACTAAAATGAATCCTCATTAGGATGTCTCAGGATCTCACGGACAACCTTTGAAGGATGGTAGGTCACACAAGGAGGATAATTTTTTTCTGAAGGAACATATAGCCTCAAAAACGTCCTTAAGGTTAAAATAATGAATAATTACATTTGCAAAGCATTACCTTTCAGCAATATTGGGCATGAACTAGCAGTATTTATGTTAAACTTCCTGGCCGATTAAGACTGTGTGCCGGACCGAGACTCGAACTCGTTACCTTTGCCTTTCACGGGCCAGCGCCTTACCATTTGAACTACCCAAGCACGGCTCACGATCCTTCCTCACACCTTTAATTCTGCTAGTACCTCGTCTCCTACCTTCCAAACTTCACAGAAGCTCTTCTGCTATCCTTGCAGAACTAGCACTCTTGAATTTAAGTATATTTCGGAGACAAAGATTAGCCACAGCCTGGGACATGTTTCCAGAATGAGATTTCCACTCTGCTGTGGGGTGTGCACTGCAGATGAAAACTATCTGCCGGACCGAGACTCGAACTCGGGACCTTTGCCTTTCACGGGCAAGTGCACACAGTTTTAATCAGACAGGAAATTTGATATCAGCGCACACTCCGCTGCAGAGTGAAAATCTCATTCGGCATTTACATGTATTGTTCTAACTATCCGCATTGTGCCTCGACATGATGCTTACCTTCAATGCCTGTCCCATTCTTAACGTCACGATTCTGTGAAATGGTTCAAATGGCTCTGAGTACTATGGGACTCAACTGCTGTGGTCATAAGTCCCCTAGAACTTAGAACTACTTAAACCTAACTAACCTAAGGACAGCACACAACACCCAGCCATCACGAGGCAGAGAAAATCCCTGACCCCGCCGGGAATCGAATCCGGGAACCCGGGCGTGGGAAGCGAGAACGCTACCGCACGACCACGAGATGCGGGCCCGATTCTGTGAGGTTCGGTGGAATGCATCAGTGGTTCGGGCCATCGACTCAGCTCTACTGCCTGTTGAAGTAAATTAAACATATTCTTGACATGTCCACAAAGAAAGTACTCTAGGGGCGACAAGCCTGGCGAACGCACTGGCCGCGCAACATATCCTCCTCATTCTACGGAATTTTCTACAAAATCAGCAGTTATCTTCGCCCACGCATCAAAACTGGCTCCATCGTGGTCGAAGCAGAAGTCTCTGCACTCAGCAAGAGTCAGGTTATTCAAGAGTTCCTCAAGTGCGGTCTGTAGTAAGTGAAAGTAACCTGCTCTAGTCGGCCTAGGTAGCAGTATTATAGGACCTAGAAGATGGTTACCGACAACTGCCGCCCACATGTTTACGGAGGACTTTCGTTAGTGCGGCCTAACAGCAATTGCGTGTGGGTATTCATAATCTTTGATGTGGCAGTTCCCGCTGTTAAAATACCCATCACGTGTCAAGAAGGCCTCATCTACAAATAAAACATGTGTTTGGACAGTAGCATCATTCCCCCTTTGCTGTGCGAACCGCTGCACAGATTACATACGATGTAGGTAATCAACTATTGCTATAACTTACATCCCTTGTAGCAGCTGCAGGTTGTATTCCTCAAATGCTGTCCAAACGGATACGTGGCTTGTTCCCATAGCGCGTGCGCTGCTGAAAGGTACATTTCTAAATCTACGGACCCTTTCACAAGCAAAAACTGATGTCTCACGTCTCACCTACAATCACTAACTCCTTGTAAGCATTTCAGAATTGCAGCAAAGGACACTTGTGTCCGTGTCTTCTGATAGGGAACTCATTTTAATAGATAAGAAGAGATGTTCTTCACTTCAGTTTGCCTCGCCGTACATGTATTCGTGACAGCGAGTTCATCAAATCCGTACTCCATATTTCGCTGAGAGCTAAATTCAAGAAAATTATTTATTTATGTATTCTTCAAATAAAGATCTGCTTCCTGTTTTTATAAAGCATGTCGTACATTTTGTGATTTTACATGTTACCTTGTGTAAATTCAAATTTGTTACTTTTACATTTTTTGTGAATTTTATAAAGGGGTAAAACAAAATACATAGGGTGCTGAAAGTATTTTAAATTAAAAGTATATTTAATGGAAGAAATAAGACACGAAAATTTGACTTAGATATGATGTGACAGTTCTCCTCTTCATAACTTCTACGTGTATTTTCACATCTGTTACACATGTTGTCTCGACTGTGGTAATACTTCATTAATAATCAATTGATTAATTATGTTACAATATACTTTTGAACTGCAGGTAGCAGTGGAGATTGGAAGTTGATTTACTGTGTCATAATCAGCTGCTTTAAGTGCGAGGGCTCGGTAAAATGTCGAGCCAGTCGCACCTGATGCGGTGAAACTAAAAGAATTCTCACATCTTCAGATACTGTTACATGCTATGAAATGATATAAGAACCAGCTACATAGAGTTATTTTTCCAGGCTGATTGTATTTATTGTTCGAGAACCTTAGCTTACTTTTACTATGATTTTATGTGAATCTCGTCTTGACTACCTGTTTATGATATAGCATCCGTGTCAGTGTATGTGTTTGTATCTGTGTCGTTTAGTATGTGCTGTTGATCTGTCACATGTGAAGCCTGTCTTATTCTAGCATATGGTCTCTCCTCTTTGTATGCCGCATGTAGTGCTCGTGATACTTCGTCTGAGATGTTGTTTATAGAGTTCTGGTCGTCTTGTCTGCAAATTAACTGTCTATATCTTGGTTCTCTAACTTCAGGCTTCTATGTCGTAGGGTATCGCAGATGAGCACCATGTATTCAGGTGTGCTATTCTCACCGCATGCACAATTGTGAGTCCGTTCTAAGCTAGACCTGTAGAGATACACACTATACGGGCTGTGGCCGATGAGAAAGTGCACCATGCCGCATGTTCGGTTTACGTACTTCAGATTCATCTGCTCTCAGATACATCCTAATTCTCTTATCAGTTGTGTACCATCAGTTTTCCGCTCGTTTAATTTCCGTTTGTCGTTTACGTCTTGTAAAGTTATTTCTCTTATTTTGTCGCGTCTTCCCTTTTCAGACAGTAAGCAGCTGTTCTGTGGCGGATTGTAACATCGATAAGGAAAACTCCCAGTAACATACACAGTGCCTCAGTCGAGGTCGTGCCGAAAGCCCCTGATATTCTGAATAGGACACTCCTCTGGTCACCCTCCACAATAGTTTTATGCGTACCTAATCATAAAAGATGGATCCCTGCAGTAGCTGCAAAACAAGTTATTGAGCCAAATGGTGCTGTGTAACATGTCCTCGTTTTCTGTGGGGTTAGTCTGTATTGACACAGAGTTCGACCTTGCAAGTTTACGCCGGAGTTTCACCACTTGTTAATTGTTAGTCTGCAACGTTCGTTAAAGTGTAAATGTTTCCAATATAAATGCCGAAGTTTCATAGCTTTCTTTTCATAGATACGCTGTTTAATTTTAGAACTGTATTTCTCTTCAGTGTGTCTCTTAGAAGTGGGTAAACAGTTTTTCTTACTTGCTATTGTATGTTCTTCTTGCACCATTCACGATGCCGTCTACCTCTACTCTCAAACTGGGAACTGGAGTGTGCAGATACCGAGACAATAAGGTGATGAGCGTATGCAACCACCCCATTTGCCATATCGTTGTCTTATAATGTATCTTGTAGTAGTTCTATGGCTATGTCCCAGAAAATCGGTCTGCACGCGGACTCTTGAAGACAACGCCGTCTTATCCTCTGTATAACCTTTTGGAGGCCGGTCTTCCATTCCACTAAACTGTTTTTAGAGTAATCTCTATGGCTGTTGTATACAGCCAGCGGTATACTCATTTCTGTAAGTCTACCAAACAACGCAGGCCACCAAAGGTTGTTGACAGCACCAGCTATGTCATTTATGGTTGCTACTATGTATTAGTCATGTATTGTCTGTGGTCCTGTTTACTGCATCGTCGATGGATTTATGTGGTCAAAAACCAAACTGAGATGGGCTAAGACCGAAGGGTGCGCTTGAAGTCTGTCACACAGCAACCTCTCCCATACCTCTGCCAGAATATTAATGAGGCAAATTGGTCTGTATGTTTCAGGGTCAATCGCGTCTTTGTCCTCTGCTTTCCTGGTTATAATAGCATTTGCTGTCGTCCATATATTCAGTATTCGTCCTTCTAGCAGCACATCATTCAGTAAGTCTGTCAGGTATGGCCCGATAAGTGGAGCAAACTTTTCTTCTTTGCATTGTGTATCGCCAGTGGAACTTTCTCACTAGCAAAGGGGATGGTGATACCTTCTTTTTCGTATTTGTCATCAGGTAGTTTGCCAAGGTTGGTATGAAGTTGGTTGTTCTTAGTATGGTCATCGTCAGTAAGTAGTTTGTTGAGGAGTTACTGTGCTGTGAATCTCAAGCGTCTTGTGGCAGTGCGATCTGGTTTCTGCAGTGATGATAGTATCGTCTGGGTCTTGATACGTTCAGTTTCCAGTTGAAACGTTTCCCACCAGATGTCGTTCTTGAAGTTTGTCCTAACATGTATGTCCCAGTGGTCTTTTCTGGCGTCATTTACACTCCTGGAAATTGAAATAAGAACACCGTGAATTCATTGTCCCAGGAAGGGGAAACTTTATTGACACATTCCTGGGGTCAGATACATCACATGATCACACTGACAGAACCACAGGCACATAGACACAGGCAACAGAGCATGCACAATGTCGGCACTAGTACAGTGTATATCCACCTTTCGCAGCAATGCAGGCTGCTATTCTCCCATGGAGACGATCGTAGAGATGCTGGATGTAGTCCTGTGGAACGGCTTGCCATGCCATTTCCACCTGGCGCCTCAGTTGGACCAGCGTTCGTGCTGGACGTGCAGACCGCGTGAGACGACGCTTCATCCAGTCCCAAACATGCTCAATGGGGGACAGATCCGGAGATCTTGCTGGCCAGGGTAGTTGACTTACACCTTCTAGAGCACGTTGGGTGGCACGGGATACATGCGGACGTGCATTGTCCTGTTGGAACAGCAAGTTCCCTTGCCGGTCTAGGAATGGTAGAACGATTGGTTCGATGACGGTTTGGATGTACCGTGCACTATTCAGTGTCCTCTCGACGATCACCTGTGGTGTACGGCCAGTGTAGGAGATCGCTCCCCACACCATGATGCCGGGTGTTGGCCCTGTGTGCCTCGGTCGTATGCAGTCCTGATTGTGGCGCTCACCTGCACGGCGCCAAACACGCATACGACCATCATTGGCACCAAGGCAGAAGCGACTCTCGTCGCTGAAGACGACACGTCTCCATTCGTCCCTCCATTCACGCCTGTCGCGACACCACTGGAGGCGGGCTTCACGATGTTGGGGCGTGAGCGGAAGACGGCCTAACGGTGTGCGGGACCGTAGCCCAGCTTCATGGAGACGGTTGCGAATGGTCCTCGCCGATACCCCAGGAGCAACAGTGTCCCTAATTTGCTGGGAAGTGGCGGTGCGGTCCCCTACAGCACTGCGTAGGATCCTACGGTCATGGCGTGCATCCGTGCGTCGCTGCGGTCCGGTCCCAGGTCGACGGGCACGTGCACCTTCCGCCGACCACTGGCGACAACATCGATGTACTGTGGAGACCTCACGCCCCACGTGTTGAGCAATTCGGCGGTACGTCCACCCGGCCTCCCGCATGCCCACTATACGCCCTCGCTCAAAGTCCGTCAGCTGCACATACGGTTCACGTCCACGCTGTCGCGGCATGCTACCAGTGTTAAAGACTGCGATGGAGCTCCGTATGCCACGGCAAACTGGCTGACACTGACGGCGGCGGTGCACAAATGCTGCGCAGCTAGCGCCATTCGACGGCCAACACCGCGGTTCCTGGTGTGTCCGCTGTGCCGTGCGTGTGATCATTGTTTGTACAGCCCTCTCGCAATGTCCGGAGCAAGTATGGTGGGTCTGACACACCGGTGTCAATGTGTTCTTTTTTCCATTTCCAGGAGTGTAGTTCATCTCTGTATCGTGCATTAGCATCGCGGTAATTTTGAATTCTGATTTCTCTTTCCGGTGCTATCTTTTATTGTTGGTAATATCGTCACTTATCGTGAGTGTCTTTCCTTAGTCTTGTTAATAGTGCGGTGTTTGGGTTCATCGCGTACTGTAGATATTGCTGTAGCTTGTGCTCTCTGTAAGACGTCTGTAAGAACAAGAGCTCTGTAATCTACGCATCATGGGTGGCACATGGATGTAATTCTTCAACCAGATGAATTAGTTTTAGTCAGTTTTCTCTGAACAACAGCAACCTTTTGTGTTGTGATGTGTGTGTGTCTGTGTTTGTTTTAGGATATGTAATTATTGCGTTATGATTACTGAGTATTCTCCTATCGAGGACGTGCATTAATGACGCCCCTTTTGCGTGCCCACTATTTCCGCAGTAAGTTTCAGTTGACCTGGTTCGCTTAAAATGAAAAAATTAAATTCGTTTATAGCTTCAACTATAATCCTGCCGCTTGCTTTCATTACGTTAGGCTGCCAAAGAACTATCCTAGCATTTATATCTGCTATGATCAGTAGTCATCTGCCATTTCAAAATCGCCCACTTTCTTTTATTACTTCATCGCAAGGCTCTATATCAAATGAGCACTGTGTGTAGATCGACGGGATGATCCAAGTATCCCTTCTTGAAGTCACTTCGACTGTAATGTATGTTGTGTGCATAGTTGCGTCATTGTGTCATTACAAAGCAAGTGTTTACTACGGTAGCAGCCGTGGACTTCTCTCTGCCTGTGATTTGCGTGTACCGCTTCGGAAGGCCTGTAGTTCTTTCACCTCATGTGTACGGATCTTGTAGGCACAATATGTCAGCACATACCTCGCTCACCTGCTTGCCAAGCTCTGCGGCCACCGTCGTGCTATCCATGCAGTTTCGCTGCAAGACTTTCAATCAGTTTTTTTTTTTTTTTTTTTTTTTTTTTGTCATCAGTCTACTGACTGGTTTGATGAGGCCCGCCACGAATTCCTTTCCTGTGTTAATCTCTTCATCTCAGAGTAGCACTTGCAACCTACGTCCTGAATTATTTGCTTGACGTATTCCAATCTCTGTCTTCCTCTACAGTTTTTGCCCTCTCCAGCTCACTCTAGTACCATGGAAGTCATTCCCTCATGTCTTATCAGATGTCCTATCATCCTGTCCCTTCTCCTTATCAGTGTTTTCCACATATTCCTTTCCTCTCCGATTCTGCGTAGAACCTCCGCATTCCTTACCTTATCAGTCCACCTAATTTTCAACATTTGTCTATAGCACCACATCTCAAATGCTTCGATTCTCTTCTGTTCCGGTTTTCCCACAGTCCATGTTTCACTACCATACAATGCTGTACTCCAGACGTACATCCTCAGAAATTTCTTCCTCACATTAAGGCCGGTATTTGATATTAGTAGACTTCTCTCGGCCAGAAATGCCTTTTTTGCTACAGCGAGTCTGCTTTTGATGTCCTCCTTGCTCCGTCCGTCATTGGTTATTTTACTGCCTAGGTAGCTGAATTGCTTAACTTCATTGACTTCGTAACCATCAATCCTGATGTTAAGTTTCTCGCTGTTCTCACGTCTACTACTTCTCATTACCTTCGTCTTTCTCCGAATTACTCTCAAACCATACTGTGTACTCATTAGACTGTACATTCCGTTCAGCGGATCATTTAATTCTTCTTCACTTTCACTCAGGATAGCAATGTCATCAGCGAATCGTATCATTGATATCCTTTCACCTTGTATTTTAATTCCACTCCTGAACCTTTCTTTTATTTCCATCATTGCTTCCTCGATGTACAGATTGAAGAGTAGGGGCGAAAGGCTACAGCCCTGTCTTACACCCTTCTTAATACGAGCACTTCGTTCTTGATCGTCCACTCTTATTATTCCATCTTGGTTGTTGTACATATTGTATATGACCCGTCTCTCCCTATAGCTTACCCCTACTTTTTTCAGAATCTCGAACAGCTTGCACCATTTTATATTGTCGAACGCTTTTTCCAGGTCGACAAATCCTATGAAAGTGTATTGATTTTTCTTTAGCCTTGCTTCCATTTCTAGCCGTAACGTCAGAATTGCCTCTCTCGTCCCTTTACTTTTCCTAAAGCCAAACTGATCATCACCTAGCGCATTCTCAATTATCTTTTCCATTCTTCTGTATGTTATTCTTGTAAGCAGCTTCGATGCATGAGCTGTTAAGCTGACTGTGCGATAATTCTCGCACTTGTTAGCTCTTGCCGTCTTCGGAATTGTGTGGATGATGCTTTTCCGAAAGTCAGATGGTATATCGCCAGACTCGTATATTCTACACACCAACGTGAATAGTCGTTTTGTTGCCACTTCCCCCAATGATTTTAGAAATTCTGATGGAATTTTATCTATCCCTTCTGCCTTATTTGACCGTAAGTCCTCCAAAGCTCTTTTAAATTCCGATTCTAATACTGGATCCCCTATCTCTTCTAAATCGACTCCTGTTTCTTCTTCTATCACAGCAGACAAATCTTCACCCTCATAGAGGCTTTCACTGTATTCTTTCCACCTATCTGCTCTCTCCTCTGCATTTAACAGTGGAATTCCCGTTGCACTCTTAATGTTACCACCGTTGCTTTTCATGTCACCAAAGGTTGTTTTGACTTTCCTGTATGCTGAGACTGTCCTTCCGACAATCATATCTTTCATTCAGTATGGAACTTAAGTAAAAACAAAGCACTTCGTCCCACTCTGGGTATAATCGACGTACACGTTTCCGTTTGTCCTTCCCGGTCCTTGTAGACACTGTGGAGGTTACGGTCTTCATTACTTCGCCCGTGTGGTTTACGTAAATAATCACAGATTCGAGTTACCTGTTAGTAGGTTTTCGGTTCGTAGAATCATTCTGTCTGTTCAGTCGTGGGGTATTACACAGTGTTGCCTATTGCGCGATTCAAACTTATTACTGGCCCTAGAGCGGTTTGAAAATCAATCTTTCCCACTCGACTTAGGTGCAAGTTCTCTTTGATGTCATCGTAGTCTATTTTGATTCTTACTTCATGGCTTTGTCACTGTCTGATGTACTGTGTGGTGGTGTTTGTTACTTAACGTAGTTTTCGGTTTGGGTGATGTGGTGTCTCGTCAGTTGACGATTGTTATAATTTTTCGGTGTAAGTTTTTCGTGCGTTCGTCTTGCTTTTAGTATTCGTATTGTGTGTGGTTACTTTAAGTTTTCTGTTTGCGTTTGTTTCACATCGATAATTGTTTCAAGTAACTGAGTGGTCTATTCGTGAATATTGCCGCCTTAGGCGAAACGTACAGTTTGCATGTATGTTTGATGTGTCATATTCCAGTCCTTTGGTGAGAGAAGAATTAATTTACGTTCATGTTGGTTCGGCGTGTCCAGATGTACTGGTGTTTTATCTGTGTCTTGATACTGTTTTGAATGGGCTTGACCATCTCGCGGATATCTACCGTCATATTTAAGCAGTCCTGTCAACCGTGGTGTGTTGTGTTTAACGATTGCATCATGATTCTGTTCTTGGCGGGCACGACTGTGTCCCAGATGTCTGTTGCTACTTTTATGTACTTCTGTTGAGTGCAGTGTGTTGTTTTCAAAGTCTTTTTTTAGTGATGGCTTCCTCTTTCAGTTTTTCTACTCTAAGAAAAATCGTCTTTTTGGAGAGTTGCCCACTGGAAAAATTCTTGTTTGATGTGCCTCGCCACACTGTAGTCCATAGTGCTGTAGACACACATATCGGCGATGTAGTCTTCTGGCTTAAAATACTTTTCCCGCACAAGGTTGCAATTACTGATTAGATTCATGTTCGTGGGAGAGTCTGTAGCCAACAGCAGCCAAAGTTGTTGCCTTCAGGATACTGCGCGTCGCCACGCTCGTGTTTTTGTTTCTAGTGATCTGTGTTTGTTTCTGCGACGAGGTTGCTTGTGTTCATATCTGCGCTTTTTTGAGGGGACGTCTGTACATTTCCGTTGTTAAAATTTGTATTCATATGCCTATCTACACTTCCAAAATGGTTTATCAGTGTTGTTTAGGAGTGTGCTAGTTGATATTGTTCGTAATATGACACTCCGTTTTCTTTCTAATGTCGTATCCGGAGTATTTTGTAAGTAGGGAGCTCTAAGCCTCCGCCTTTGTTACATGTTCTTTTCCTGGACATTAGAATTTTTTGTGAACATGTTTCGCACGTTTTCCGCAGACAGCTTCTCTGTCACATCTTTTCGACGAATGACCAAAATCCCAACAGCTGAGGCCCTTTTGTACTGACACATCTTCCGCAGTGCGTGAAGATTTTAATTCTATGTTTACCCTGTCCCTCCGTAATAATACACTCCTGGAAATTGAAATAAGAACACCGTGAATTCATTGTCCCAGGAAGGGGAAACTTTATTGACACATTCCTGGGGTCAGATACATCACATGATCACACTGACAGAACCACAGGCACATAGACACAGGCAACAGAGCATGCACAATGTCGGCACTAGTACAGTGTATATCCACCTTTCGCAGCAATGCAGGCTGCTATTCTCCCATGGAGACGATCGTAGAGATGCTGGATGTAGTCCTGTGGAACGGCTTGCCATGCCATTTCCACCTGGCGCCTCAGTTGGACCAGCGTTCGTGCTGGACGTGCAGACCGCGTGAGACGACGCTTCATCCAGTCCCAAACATGCTCAATGGGGGACAGATCCGGAGATCTTGCTGGCCAGGGTAGTTGACTTACACCTTCTAGAGCACGTTGGGTGTCACGGGATACATGCGGACGTGCATTGTCCTGTTGGAACAGCAAGTTCCCTTGCCGGTCTAGGAATGGTAGAACGATGGGTTCGATGACGGTTTGGATGTACCGTGCACTATTCAGTGTCCCCTCGACGATCACCAGTGGTGTACGGCCAGTGTAGGAGATCGCTCCCCACACCATGATGCCGGGTGTTGGCCCTGTGTGCCTCGGTCGTATGCAGTCCTGATTGTGGCGCTCACCTGCACGGCGCCAAACACGCATACGACCATCATTGGCACCAAGGCAGAAGCGACTCTCGTCGCTGAAGACGACACGTCTCCATTCGTCCCTCCATTCACGCCTGTCGCGACACCACTGGAGGCGGGCTGCACGATGTTGGGGCGTGAGCGGAAGACGGCCTAACGGTGTGCGGGACCGTAGCCCAACTTCATGGAGACGGTTGCGAATGGTCCTCGCCGATACCCCAGGAGCAACAGTGTCCCTAATTTGCTGGGAAGTGGCGGTGCGGTCCCCTACGGCACTGCGTAGGATCCTACGGTCTTGGCGTGCATCCGTGCGTCGCTGCGGTCCGGTCCCAGGTCGACGGGCACGTGCACCTTCCGCCGACCACTGGCGACAACATCGATGTACTGTGGAGACCTCACGCCCCACGTGTTGAGCAATTCGGCGGTACGTCCACCCGGCCTCCCGCATGCCCACTATACGCCCTCGCTCAAAGTCCGTCAACTGCACATACGGTTCACGTCCACGCTGTCGCGGCATGCTACCAGTGTTAAAGACTGCGATGGAGCTCCGTATGCCACGGCAAACTGGCTGACACTGACGGCGGCGGTGCACAAATGCTGCGCAGCTAGCGCCATTCGACGGCCAACACCGCGGTTCCTGGTGTGTCCGCTGTGCCGTGCGTGTGATCATTGCTTGTACAGCCCTCTCGCAGTGTCCGGAGCAAGTATGGTGGGTCTGACACACCGGTGTTAATGTGTTCTTTTTTCCATTTCCAGGAGTGTAGTTGTCTCACCTTTGCCCGCATCTCGTGGTCGTGCGGTAGCGTTCTCGCTTCCCACGCCCGGGTTCCCGGGTTCGATTCCCGGCGGGGTCGGGGATTTTCTCTGCCTATTGATGGCTGGGTGTTGTGTGCTGTCCTTAGGTTAGTTAGGTTTAAGTAGTTCTAAGTTCTAGGGGACTGATGAATATAGAAGTTAAGTCCCATAGTGCCCAGAGCCATTTGAACCATTTTTTTTTATCTCACCTTTCGCGTCACCTATAGAATTTTATTTACCGTTCTTTTTCCCTTTCGAGCCTGTTTTTAATGGTATTTTGACTTCATCTTGAAATTGCTCTTCGATGATGTGGTTGCAGAGATTTATTTCAAACAGTTCTTCTAGAAAGTCTTGATCTCTAAATGTCGTTGAAACACAATGTCCTGCCAGTAATGGTCTTAGTTTTCTGGGTTCTTCGAAATGAAAGTTCTTTAAGTTCGATGGTTTTTTATTTCAATAATCTTCCTCTTGTCTGCTTCTGTCTCATTGTCAAGAATTACTGTGTTTACTGCATCCCTTATTGCTTTGACTTATATTTTACCAAGTGTAGGGTTTATTGCTTTGGACAATGTTTCCAGTGCGGCCTTAGCATCCTGGTTGTTCTCTCTTAAAAAAAGGACTGTTGCTGTTTACGTTTTTCTACTCGATTTGTTCCTCAAACCTGGTTTTCGGCTTGGTGAGTCGACCCCCTGCTGCAACTGCAGCTAAAGTTAATGTGTTTGCATTGTTTCAGTGTGTAATATTTGATATTCTCCCAATAGGGCTGCGATCTCAATTTCCAGTGTTGAATGCGTCAGAAGCATTTGCAATCGCTAATTCCCTGCAATCTTTCGTTTGCAGTTCTTAGTTCATCTTTTCACTAAGGCTGTTTTGACCAAGTGTTAATGCCCATATTTAGTTCCTAACCGGTGCAGTAATTGTGGTGGATACTGTTTTCTGCTTTAGGTCTAACTGAAGATTCGTAATAATATAGTCTACAACTGCTACCATTTCTTATTCCATCGGGCGCTGTTTAGCGCCCGCAGCCATACATTATCATCATCATCATTATTTGAATCATTGTTTCTTACATCACTGTTGTACCTGTTCGTCTTATCGCTTATTTTTCCCGTACTGGTGTGCTTTCATTCCCGTTGCCTACTGATATTACTATAATGTTTAATTTCGGCGTCTGGCTACTTCAGCCAACACCAGCTTAGAAGAAAACCAGAATTCGAGACTTGTAAGATGCACGCCACTGAAGATACAGGATTACAACAGAAAAAGCTAAGTGACAGGACAGAATGGTTCAAATGGCTCTGAGCACTATGGTACTTAACATCTGAGGTCATCAGTCCCTTAGAAATTAGAACTACTTAAACCTAACTAACCTAAGGACACCACACACATCCATGCCCGAGGCTGGATTGGAACCTGCGAACGTAGCGGTCGCGCGGTTCCTGACTGAAGCGCCTAGAACCGCTCGGCCACTGCGGCCGGCCAGGACAGAATGTCAGCCTCATTAGGGGTTTCGCAGCAAGTCGATCGGTGGCGGTGTGCATCATGAGCATAGGCATAACACATAAACGAACTTCGTCGGTCAGGTCCTCAAACACTTTGTATGCTTTTCTTCGGGGATGACGTGCCTTCGGTGAAATAAGGCAGCATTCAGTCTAGCGGAAAGCAATGATGACAGTTGTTTGTCTCATCAGTGTATACAGGGTATATCAAAAAGGATGGCGCAAATTTACACGGCTGAAAGAACACGATAATAGAACCACAAATGTCAAGTAAACGTGGGCTGTAAAACGCATACATTAAGAGCTATAAGATATCCTTTATTTTCAATATTGTGAAGCAGATCTCTTCTTTTGCAAGCTCTTTGCTCTCCATATTCTAGGAAGTGTTAGTACGGACCAAAACAAGAAAAAAAAGTCCGGTAAACATGTGCTCTAAAATGCATACCTTAACAGCTATGAGCACCTGTTCATCTTCAGTACTTCGGAACACAAATCTTCTAATGAACTAGTGCTCATAACTTTTAAGGTATGTATTTTAGAGCACATGTTTATTGGAAATTTATTTCCTGTTTTGGTCCGTACTACCACTTCCCAATATATGGAGAGAAAGAGCTTGCAGAAGGAGAGATCTGCTTCACAATATTGAAAATCAAGGATATCTTATAGCTCTTAATGTATGCGTTTTAGTGCCCATGTTTACTTGACATTTGTGCTTCTATTATCGTGTACTGACAGCCGTGTAATTTTGCGCCATTCTTTTTGATATACCATGTATAGTGGTCTCGTAACCCTGCCACCAACTCTATTTACCGCCTATTTTCCCACAGCACTGTTTTATACAACATGTCTTTATTCTTCCACATCAATTTTGTTTCGAAATTTGCTCCCAGTTGTCGTTTCTAGCATTGCTTCCATAGCAGAAAATTGTATTATGTTTAGCAATTTACTAATCTGTTTCGTAATTACTATGTCGTCGTTTGCACGATTTGTGTCTCTTTGTGGATAAATGAGCGAAGAACAGATGCTGTTCATGAACAGAGAATTCAGTTCTTAATGTATTCTACATCCAATAGCAAATAATAAAAATAACACATAATTTTGTTACTCTATTTCCAGCGTCACAGTGAATCTCAATGTAGAATTAAGTACAGATACAAGATCTTCTATTCAGAAGATATCGAGTCCTGCCCACTATGGAAGTCTGTAAAGGTTATACATCGTAAACTAACAAAGAGGGGTCAGTCCATGAATGTTCGAACTTGCGTACACCTGCCGATGGATCTCCGGAGAAGGGATGATTTCATCTCATTGGCAGTGGCGTAATCGTTCGTGGCGGCGCCGTCGTGACGCGGTGGCAACTGCAGGAAACTGGCGGTGTAACTATAAGCGCGCGGATCTGAAAGTGCTATCGACCGTATAGGGGCCGATGACGCACTAATGTACTTCATCGCTTTCACTATATGTCGTTGACACTCAGTCCCTAACACCTGTTAATTACGTTTTCAATTCTTATTCGGCAGCTCTTATAAGTCATTTATGCTTAATGCCCACAATTAACATCAATGTTAGTACACTTTCCTTCCTGTTTTACACTTATTCCGAAACATCTGCTCTCTTACTTGTCCCACCGACTGTTCTAAATAGAAGAACAATGACGGTGACTGTAATCCAAACAGGGAGTGTGTCGTTGCTAGCAACCGAATGATATTGTAAGAAAGGATTCTATTCAATGTATGAAGAATTGAGACGAATAGAGTTTATCAGATGTGACCACTTAAATCTCACGCGGACCAGTACACATCGAGAGCAGCGCGTTAGCAATTTCTCCATTGGAACACTTCTTACTGATTGAATCAAAGCTAACTTTGGCTTTTACCCCCTATTCATCAAACAGAATAAATTGAACTTACATCTTCAATAAAAAGAAAATGTTGCAGAGGAACTTCAGTAAGCGAGTAGTGTTTTGCATATGTTTGCAGTAGTAGGTTCATACTGTGCAGGACTTCTGTGGCTATTCCGTGTTCATAAAAGAGGGTAGCTCTATGAATGCGGTGAGTTATATGGCAAAAATTACAGTATCGGAACATAGGCAGTTTCTCCACACTGGTTTTCATTTACTTCAAGGGTCAAAGGTTATAGATGGATTTAGAAATACATCTTATTGTCCTTCCCCTACTTTTAGTTCCGCAACTCCACAGTGATTTATCTTGACACGTTCTATAACTTATAAAATGTTATACAATCACCCGTATTATCTAGGGTGAATGACCCCAACTCACATGGTTCTCTGACCCGTCGTTGACGATGTTTAACTAACAGGTATCGACTAAAACATACAGCCTATTTCAATAACGCAAGTATAGTATTCTAACGTCAGCATTTGAAAAATTGTGGTTCCTTCAACTGCCCTCGTCAAATACAGTAATTAGTACGTATTTAAATTTTTCAGCCAACCCAACGTGTGGTTGCGTAATACATTACTATTTTTCCTTTACATGTTGTTTAAACATGTTCTCATGTTTGCTAGAGAGTAACGCGAGCGCCTTCGTAAATTTAGGAAGAGAATGTCGTCATATGATACTGGAAAATTATGAAAGTAAACGCTAAGGTATTAAGAAGAAGAAATGGTTCAGCGGATGAGAGATTTGAGCGACGTTTTCCTGACCCAAATCCTTGTCTGTCTAAAATGATGAAAATTCCACGCCGTTCCTTTGAAACAACTTGTGTAATTAATAGGATGGTTTCTCCAGCAATAATACGTAAGTTTCTTTGCTGTTTATTCTGATCTCCCCCACTCGTATTCGATGCCATTTCGAAACTCTATTTATCAGACTTGGTAATAATCTTGGACTTAGTACATAGTAGAATATTCTTGTAATGCATTACACTACCGGTAACATTGAGGGGTACTGTATCAGCTCCCTTTCATGTAATATGAATTAATCTAGGAGTGAAACTGGTGATATTTGCGTTACATAAATTGATGGCTGGATGAAAGATTGCGAAGGGAACCTTGTACTAAAGTTTCATTTCACTTTCTTTCATATCAGCATTCTGTGCCATGCATCTACCATATTTCCCTTCAAGAATAAGCTCTTAAGGAAGAGTTTCCTAAATTGTACCACTTTCGATATTTTATTGATTACATCGTCTACATCTGAGTCTAAATATACAGTATACTCAGCAAGAAAACGTATGATTCTACGCAGACAATACCTTATACCACTACTAGGCATTTCGTTTCCACGTCTATTCGTAAATGGAGCGAGAAAAATAAGACTATCTGTATGCCTCTCTAGAAACATAATTCCACTTATCTTCAGGGACCTTACGCGAAATATACGGTAGAGCCAGCAGATTCGTTCTTCAGTCAGCTTCAAATACCGGTTCTCTAAATTACCTCAATAGTGTTAATCGAGAAGACCGTCGCTTTCCCTTCAGGGGTTCCCATTTGGGTACAGAAGCATCTCCGTAACACGTGTTGATCGAACCTACCCCATGTCTTCCTACTGGTGGGAATCACAAACACAAGCTTACCGCTGTCCAGTCTTCGGTGGCTGTCAATGGCCAACTGATACCCCCGATTACCATCCGCAGGATGTTTCCTCAGGAAGGTGTGATTTCAGTGTCTGTGTTTGTTCTATCACATGAGCCGCTACTTTGAAAACTCGTCGACCGCTTAAAAGGATGGACACACTTGGGCGAGATGATCTCAGTGCGCACATACACAAACGATGTGATCGTGTTACTGGGTTCTCCCGCTGAGATTCCATTGCTCAAGGCTACGCGAGACGCCTTTTCCCTTGCATTTTGTGCCCGCATCAGCGAACGCTAATGCCAGTTGATGTCACTTCTTAGACGACAGCCGCCGATACACATAAATCTGGGTCATAAGCGATCCGGCGACCTTGTTGAACAAGATGGGGCTTGGCAAGCTCGAAGGCACATGCGAGTTGAAACTCTCGCAGTATGAGGGCGGGCATCATCTTGCTGAAATGTTGGGCCAGGATTGCTTGTCATGAAGGGAAACAAAACGCGGCGTGGAAAATCGTCGACGTAAGGAAGTCCTGCTACAAAACGCAACGGCACCCCAGACCAGCACGCCTGGTTGTCGGCCCTATGGCGAGCGATAGTCAGACTGGTATCACACCTCTGTCCGGGGGATCTCCAGACAAGTCTTCACTGGTCATCGAGGCTCGGTTCGATACGGGACTCAATACTGAAGACAATTCTACTGGAGACGCCCTGGACAGTGGCGCGATATCAACCTCATTGTCACCCGCCATACGGCCCGACAACCAAGGGTGATGGTACGAGGATGCCATTCCTCTTCATAGCAGAATTCCGCGGCACCCCTTACAGCACAGGGATAAGTCGAGGAGATCCTGCACCCTGTTTTGT
This sequence comes from Schistocerca cancellata, assembly GCF_023864275.1. Taxonomy (NCBI): domain Eukaryota; kingdom Metazoa; phylum Arthropoda; class Insecta; order Orthoptera; family Acrididae; genus Schistocerca; species Schistocerca cancellata. The sequence goes on from NC_064630.1 coordinate 714,357,872, forward strand.
TGCGCTTCATGTCTTGCCCGCACACGGCAAGGGTTTCTACTGCATGCGTTCCTACTTGCAAAACTACTTGGGCCAGCAAGGCTGCTGGATATCGGCCGAATTGAGAACTTTAGGAGCATTATGGGTAGGGCAATCATCTCGGGATTCTGTCGATCTCAGTCGCTAGCTGGACATACATTAGCACGATATCCCTCAGGAGGACACCCAACAACTCCATCAATCAATGGTTCAAATGGTTCAAATGGCTCTGAGCACTATGCGACTTAACTTCTGAGGTCATCAGTCGCCTAGAACTTAGAACTAATTAAACCTAACTAACCTAAGGACATCACACACATCCATGCCCGAGGCAGGATTCGAACCTGCGACCGTAGCGGTCTCCCGCCTCCAGACTGCAGCGCCTAGAACCTCACGGCCACCCCGACATGCCATCAATCAATACCAAGCCGAATAACCGCTTGCATTGGAGACAGAGGTGGACCAACTCGTTATTGATTTGTTCAAATTGTGAACATCTTTCTGAATAAACCATTCAATTTTTCTGAAACTGTTATTATCTTTTTGTCTGCGCATGTTCATCACATCTACCGATTTCCATCCCAATCAGATAATTCGCCGCGTGGGATTAGCCGAGCGGTCTGGGGCGCTGCAGTCATAGACTGTGCGGCTGGCCCCGGCGGAGGTCCGAGTCCTCCCTCGGGCATGGGTGAGTGTTTGTCCTTAGCATAATTTAGGTTAAGTAGTGTCTAAGATTAGGGACTGATGACCTTTGCAGTTAAGTCCCATAAGATTTCACACACATTTGAACATTTTCAGACAATTCCTTCGTGGTGCGTCGTTTCTTTTGCCTTGGAATGTATATTAAAAGAGAAAGAGAGGTACCGAACTGAAAACCAGAGTAGTAACCTTTCCACATATAGGAGCCTACTGAAATCAAATTATTTTATAGGATATATGCACCTTAAAGAATTAGGTAATTGAGTAATAAGCGATTAACAAATGGAAATGCTAGCAAAACAAAAGATATTCAGGTGGTCTACTTTTACTTTTTTCAACCTGCGTGCGTATTTTAAACACAACCGTTTGCTGTCAGCATGATATTATTACAATAAAGGTGTGACAACTGAGTGTGAGGCTTGCTTTTAGCAAGATTATCGCAAGATCACAAGTACCCCCCGTAACTTCGTCCAGAAGGCTCTTATAAAATTATAGCCCACCAACGTTCCTTCCTCGCTCCATCCTGAATGCCACTATTTTCTGTGTTCCTCTTCCCCTTAGAAGACATTTACTACTGTCTCAGGTAAGGCGATGCTCATTGTTTCAATTGCTATATGGCACGTACGGTATTGTATCGCCAAAGATGACGTTCGACACACCCAATTTTCAATCTACGAGAATAAATAAGCGAATATAAGAAATGTGCCTACGTTGCACCTGCCTCCCGACTCCCGAATTGCCTATAAACAGTAAAAGTTATTACAAGCAACGAAAATCTGTACCGTTTACGTGTTACAGACACGTATTATGCCTGGCAAAAGACACAGAATGCTGAAAACTCGAGTCCCGAAATGTACACAAGATGATGTGTGATGACGCTCAATTAATTTTTTATAACTTTTTATTAACTGTTACTGTTACTGATGATTAATTTTAATGAAACTTATACTGTTTTAAGAATTACTTTAGTGATATTAATCTTGGAAAAGGTCAACAGTCATTCAAAATGCTCTCCAAAGTACTGCAAATACTGGATTATATTGTTGCCAATGTAAGAACACATTTCATTAACACTGCGCTATATACCACAGCTATTTTTCATAATAATTTTCCATTAAGTACTAAACAACACTGCCAGAATTCATCACTAGGGCGAGCGCCAGTAGAATCTTACTTTACGAAAATTCTTTTGTAGAAACTTTCAGTTATAAGAAAACAGACTCCAGTCCCAAAGGGACAAATTAAAAGTATTATTGGATATATACTAAAAACTCTTCCAGTTATAGTTCTACCGACATGAACAAATTTATTGCCTTTTTTATGGTGCATAAAACTACGAACTCTCTGCAGCGTCTACACGTCTCTTACAACAAGTACAACTCGCGAGATAGCGGCTTGCACCTGCATTAAGATTTGTGGAAATATCTGTTCACTGCCTCGCAGGAGTAAAACAGAAAAGAAACAACGTGTTATCACGAATTTCGGTAAAAGATAAGAGGTTTGTAGGAGAATGCTCTATACAGATAATTCATCAATGACCCGTAGCATGTATATGGCTATTGTTTAGCAACAATTATTTTTGGTTTGAGGTAGACTACACAAGTTAAAGTAACCGCTATTGGAGTAACAGAATCTGTATTTTTCCAATTATTCGTAATACACGTACATCAGATAAATAAACGTATAAAGAATTTAAGTTCAGTTACTCTGAGCGATAACAGTTTGTAGGACAAACGATCAAAAACGAAAAGGAACTACACAGTAAGGGGGTTTACAACATACAATAGTCAGAGGTATAATCATACAAAGAGCAGAAGCTACTTTCTATATGAGAGAGCTGAATGGAATATAATTAACATAATTTAACGAACATGAACTACAATTAATTATTGTTCGTGTCCAATTGTTAACAAAGATAAATAACCATGAACACACTGTAGGAAGTTGAGCAATGCCTAAACGAGGCTAGCATTTGTGAATTTCACACTCAGCCTCGCCATACTGCTTGCTGAACTTCTCACCGAGAGCGAGCATCTTTAAGTCTTTATAGCATCAAATACCGGCCTTAATTTGAGGAAGAAATTTCTGAGGATGTACGTCTGGAGTACAGCAGAGTATGATAGTGAAACATGGATTATGTGAAAACCGGAACAGAAGAGAATCGAAGTATTTGAGATGTGGTGCTATAGACAAATGTTGAAAATTAGGTGGACTGATAAGGTAAGGAATGAGGAGGTTCTACGCAGAATCGGAGAGGAAAGGAATATGTGGAAAACACTGATAAGGTGAAGGGACAGGATGATAGGACATCTGCTAAGACATGAGGGAATGACTTCCATGGTACTAGATGGAGCTGTAGAGGGCAAAAACTGTAGAGGAAGACAGAGATTGGAATACTTCAAGCAAATAATTGAGGACGTAGGTTGCAAGTGCTACTCTGAGATGAAGAGGTTAGCACAGGAAAGGAATTCGTGGCGGGCCGCATCAAATCAGTCAGCAGACTGATGAGCAAAAAAAGAAAGAAAGAAAGCATCAAGACAAAACAGGCTGTAACACAGAAGAGACGTGTTATTACTGCACTTTACCATATCTGCACCCAAAGTTCAACATTGTGCAGCGTAATTCACAGTCATGATCAATGTTCGTTATGGGAGTCAGACAGTGACTTTACTACAGTAACGTCTCGCTATGAATGACTCGTAAGTGCTTCCCTAATATTGCGCGCCAACATAAAAGACGTAATTTTCTTGCCTGAGGGGTATACGGCCACTATCACGATCTGCATTTTGATCTTACGGGCTATACACAAAACCCCAATCAGTGAATTCTGCACCGTTATATTACCCAGCTGACTCACCTCGTCAGAATATTAAGGCACTGAACAGCCATTGACACTTTTACACTTTATCGGAAGAGAGGGCATTGTTGCTTTCGGTTACAACGATGGCAGAGCTTTATCCTTCTGCGAAGGCTAAAGGCTCCGAGCTTATTGGACACTGGTAACTTATACATTACCACGTGCGACCTGAATCAGGAATCCACATAGAATATTTAATACACAACAATCTTCAACCCAGGCCAAGTGTGTCTGAGATGTACCAGGAATTGGTTTAATTTGGTTGTTTCACGGAAGGAAATAATCATCAATAGTACAACTGATACTGGAAGTTCTTGGTTCCGCGTCATTCTTGCACGATCTACCGCTCTGACGCTTCTTCCTACTTGTTGAGGCGTCCTTCCAGGAACTCGCAGTACATTGTGGTGCTCCTTCAGGTTTTTACCGAATTACGGACCGTATTTCTAGCGTTTATTACAACATGTTGATTTTGACTGCATTCTCTCAGAGGACACAAACAAGGCCCCATACATTCCTTGCTGTCTAGCTGGTAGCATTCCGACGATCGATTCCACCAATAACACCAACGACACTCAGTAGCAGTGGCCTCTGTACTGCCTGGTTGTAGATCTCTGATCTCAGAGCATGGAACGTCAACATGTGTACAGATTCTTGTCACACGCATTGTCCGCTGTGCTGTAATTAGGCACGAAACTTTCCAGCGGTCTGTACGTGATAGAGAATTCTTTACTTACTTCTGGTTTTTAACTTTATATCAATATACGATAAAAATGCCGATATGGGAGCAGAATCAAAAAGTATTTTCGTTTTTCATTCTAGTGACGTTTCGTGACATCTATATTGTAATTAGGCAAATAAAACGAAGCACGAACATCTTTGGCTGGCATCTTCAGACACCTCGAGTTATACATCCAGCTACTATAGAGGTCACTGCTTAGTAGAGCCGTCAACATGTATAGCTATAAACGCGGGAAATAAATCAATGTAATTCACGCTGAATGTGGCCAGTACTCGGTCGTAGTTCGCACCAAGAAGGCCAAAACTGAGATTTGGAAGAATCTGCAAAAGTGGCGCTGTGCTAATACCCGAGAACTGTGAATGTCATCGACAGGGACAGTAAAAGCTTATGTTCTTATGGAATAATTCATTCTTTCATTTGAACCAGTAGAAGTGGCTTGTGAAAACCTGTACCTGTAAGAACAATGGGTTCCTTTCTGCTATCAGTTACGATTTTCTTTTGCTTATTTTTCGCACAACGATCTTTAGTAAATTATTCTCGTTTACAAATGCATTTTCTGTGTGCTACCCCGTTTATTCTTCATAAAAGAAAATTGTCACTGGGGTCAGGGTTTATTTATAATCAAACTCGATGAATCATTTGCTTGATTTAACGCACGTTCTCTACGTTTAGCCGGTTGTCACATTAATGAGTTTTACTGTTTTTTGTTTATATGCTGAATTTTGAAACCAAGCAATGATTAAGGTGGCTGACCGTAGAGGAGGGTCTGTAGCAATTGAGGCTCCAATATGGGCCCAGAAAATCAAATATTATATGGTTCTCGGCAGAAATGCAGTAAATAAAGAATGAAACTGTAACTGACCTGATTGACGCTAGTGAATTCTTTTTAGTTTCAACTGAAATTTGTCGTGGAATAATCACGTTTATGTACTCTAGACAGAAACGGAAAACTGAGGAAGGTGACGCAGAAGCTAAGACATTTCCGTTGTATTTCGGAGGAGTGGTTTCTTCATCTATTCCAAGTTCCTGTGTAGTTCCTTAGTTGTTCCCCCAACTTACTTCGAATGGACTCGTTTATAAAGAACTATGGATAATAATTCTTCTCATCTTTTGCACAAGTAAACCTACTCTTCCCTCTTCAAGGGAGTCATTATAAACGAGACATTTTGTTCTAATGGCATCTTCCTCCGTAATGAAATTAAGCTCGGAAACGATGTACGCTGCATTGTCTACTGAGAATGGATATCACAGAGCCTGAAAAACGTAGCATATTTCTTTTCGTCGCTTAGTTCTGCAGTTCTACGGTCTTTATCATTATTATCGGGGAATAGAGGAGAAAAAATTGTGCGTTGGTATCAGCTCGTAGTAAATTTCGTAGCTATTGCGGCACAAAGTGTGGAACGGACCATTTATTTTACCCTCGACATATCACAGTGCAAAACAAGACTCTCATATTAATTTGGTTCCAGTCGCAGAGACGATGAGGCACCAAAGTATATACGGTAACCGTTATTCACCCGGTAAGGAAGTGTATACCAAGAGCTATGAAAGGCTAACTGCAACGACATCGCTGCACTTTGTGTTTGCAGAAAGCTACACAAAATCTACTGGCATCCGTTCAGAGTTGGCTGCTGCAGAGGACCAGGTCTTCATTAGGCGGCGAACGTGTTCCCAGCCTGCAAAGTTAGCTTTCTCTGTGTCTCGTGCCGTTGCACTTCGCCCCCGACTGTACTCATTTCGGCTGCAAGAACACCGAAGGCGCCCTGTTTCCATACGACTGTAATTGGACCCAGGTCGAGCTCGCCTGCTACCGTCTGTGCAAAGTAACTTAATCCCTAAGCCCCGAACCTGCTCCGCATGTAATCGAACGGCGCCAAACAGCAGTCGCCGTTCTGACCCAGAGTTTACAATGCGCCACACAACGCTGTAAACATCATTAACTCCCTGCACCAACCATATGTTTGCTAGGAACCCTGCGTAACCTATTTCAGAGCGAATATTTGTATTCGTTGTCCGGATTCGCTGGTGTATCCGTGTCCAGCATCAATGATGACATTTTTGTAAATGTACACATGGAACGGATTATACGAATGTGAACCAAGAAAAAACCCATTATTTGTGTTACTGAAACATACAGTATGTCTCTCTGCCGCTGAATATTGCCGTTGGTACTTGGGAACGTGAGGGCATCCGCAGCTGAGGTAACACGGACTCCGCAAACAGCTCTATTTTGAACCACGTTTATTAAAGCACTGCCGCTTTCTTGGTTTGTAGCCACATCAGCTGCACTTCTAGACAAATAAACTTTGACTGTGATTCGACTGCTATACATCAAAGTGGCGCCGGCCGGGGTGGTCGAGCGGTTCTAGGCGCTTCAGTCTGGAACCGCGCGACCGCTACGGTCGCAGGTTCGAATCCTGCTTCGGGCTTGGATGTGTGTGATGTCCTTAGGTTAGTTAGGTTTAAGAAGTTCTAAGTTCTAGGGGACTTATGACTTCAGATGTAAAGTCCCATAGTGCTCAGGGCCATATGAACATCAAAGTGGCACCAGAGTTACAAGCACGTAATTATGAGATCTTAAAAAAACACAAGTGTACTTGCAAACATTAAAGCAAGATAGACAACATGTTGGAGACTGTAGAAGTTACAAAATTAAAACTATAACGTTCGAAGGGCGTTTAGTCAATGCAGTCAGTGCCATGAACTATCACCCGTCTATAAAAAGTGAGGCACTAGACCGGAAACAGTATTTAATAGCGATATTAACTATGCAGTTTGGGCCTTCTGTATTCTCCACCATGTTGTTTACTTTGCTTTCATGTTCAAAATGGTTCAAATGGCTCTGAGCACTTTAGGACTTAACATCTATGGTCATCAGTCCCCTAGAACTTAGAACTACTTAAACCTAACTAACGTAAGGACAGCACACAACACCCAGCCATCACGAGGCAGAGAAAATCCCTGACCCCGCCGGGAATCGAACCCGGGCGTGGGAAGCGAGAACGCTACCGCACGACCACGAGATGCGGGCTTGTCATGTTCGTAAGTACATTTATGTTTTTATCAGTTCTCATAATTAAGTGCTTATGATTGTCGTATTACTTCCATCTACAGTAGTTCTGCCACTATCATTGTTTATTTCTTGTTGTATAGATATGCATCGTCTGGTGTGGATAAAATCCACAAATCTACTAGTCATAAAAAATAGGTTGAAATAAGGTCAGCACAGTTCTTGCTACAAAATATTGTTTTCTTCCCTTGCAAGATATGGTCAAACACGACAGGAAACTATGTCTTTCGCGTCTATTCTGAGTTTGTTGGTTACTTATGCTTGATATGTCACACGACTACCAAATCTGGAACGCATATTTGCTACGGTCGCAGGTTCGAATCCTACCTCGGGCATGGGTGTGTCTGATGTCCTTAGGTTAGTTAGGTTTAAGTAGTTCTAAGTTCTAGGGGACTTATGACCTAAGGTGTTGAGTCCCATAGTGCTCAGAGCCATTTGAACCTTTTTTTGGAACGCATATTATACACAACAACAACTATCTGCGTTACCCTGGTTCCCAGAACTCTTGAACATAGACGTTGACTATGGATGTTATGTCACAGACTAAGTCCCTTTGACTGTTCAGTGATGTAACTAAACCCGCCCAAAAGTGTAAACAACCATGCATGAGCAGCGCCTATTAGACGGAGGGGGTCCGACAGCCGATCAGTTCCAGTCATTTCACCAGGAAGAAGGTACGTGGCCCATGTTGTCCGTAGTTCAACCATGCCTAGACGTTTAATACCGCGGTTCGACCTCGTCCGCATTGTTACCTTGTGCCAGGAGGAGCTCTCAACAAGGGAAGTGTCCAGGCGTCTTGGAGTGAACCAAATCGATGTTGTTCGGACATGGAGGAGATACAGAGAGACAGGAACTCTCGATGACATGCCTCCCTCAGCCACCCAAGGGTTACTACTGCAGTGGATAACCGCTAACCGCGGATTATGTCTCGAAGGAACCCTGACAGCAATACCACTCTGTCAAATAATGCTTTTCGTGCAGCCACAGGTCGTCGTGTTACGACTCAAACTGTGCGCAATAGGCTGCATGATGCGCAACTTCACTCCCAGCGCCCATGTTGAGGTCTATCTTTACAACCACGACACCATGCAGCGCGGTGCAGATGGACCCAACAACATATCGAATGGACCACTCTGAATTGGCATCACGTTCCACTCACCGACGAGTGTCGCATATACCTTCAAACAAACTACGTTGGAGACGTGTTTCGAGGCAACCTCGTCAGGCTGAGTGCCTTAGACACACTGTCCAGCGAGTGCAGCAAGGAGGATGTTCTCTGCTGTTTCGGGATGGCATTATGTGGGGCCGACGTACACCGCTGGTGGTCATGGAAGGCGTCGTAACGGCTGTTCGATACGAGAATGCCATCCTCCGGCCGATTGCAATCGTATCAGCGGCATATTGGCAAGGCATTCGTCTTCATGGACGACAATTCGTGCCCTCATAGTTCACATCTTGTGAATAACTTCCTTTAGGACAACTACATCGCTCGACTAGAGTGGTCAGCATGTTTTCCAGACATGAACCCTATCGAACATGCCTGGGATGTTATGGACGACGTGACCCACCAACAACTCTGAGGGATCTACGCCGAATCGTCGTTTAGGAGTGGAACAATCTGCCCCAACAGTGCCTTGATAAACTTGTAAATAGTATGCCACGACGAATACAGGTATGCTCCAACGCAAGAAGACGTGCTACTGGGTATTAAAGGTACCGGTGTGTACAGCAATCTGGACCACCACCTCTGAAGGTGTCGCTGTATGGTGGTACAGCATGCAATGTGTGATTTTCATGAGCGATAAAAAGGGCAGAAGTGATGTTTATGTTGATCTCTATTCTAGTTATCTGTATGAGTTCCGGATCTCAGGGAACCGAGGTGGTGCAAAACTTTTTTTGATGTGTGTACAATAATTTACAGTTACTATCTAGCCACTGGAGATAATGTACCATACGCAAGCAAAAAAATCAAACAAAAAATTCAAGAAAATTATAGGCCTGATTGCATGTTTGCATGTTTTATCGGCGTGGCAGAGAAGGCCTCCAGGACAGTTGACCTGATAGGTAACAACATTGCATCCATTGCAGACATGAACATGAACTCATTCGAATGCTCTATTTTTAGAAACTTGGGCTTAATAGATAATAGAAACCGACAGAAACCATCCAAATCAAATAATCTAGGAGTTACTTACCATTCGACAGATCCCCTGACGCGTCCCTTGCACAGTGTTCTTGCAACAAACCAGAAGCCTCTAACAAACTGTCTGAGCACATCCCTGAAACGTTGGCCAAAGATAATTTTCCATATCGTATTGCACTCTCCCTGCAAAGATATAAGTCCACCAGTGTTCGCTATAGCAAGCCCAAAGCAAGAAAGAAGCAAAACTCAACATTATCTCCCGATAAAGGTACGCAGCGGATTACACAATGGGTTGAAAGTGATTCGTTTCCGTATGATGCTTGAAACAATTTTGAAAACTACTTAGGCCAAGTAACAAATGAAGCTCTTGTAGGAAGAATAGTAAGTGAAAGAAACTTCCTCAAAATTCTTGGGAGAAAAAGTCTGTATTGAAATGTACGCTAATAAATGACTGTCGCCAACAGAGGTAAAGCGTTTCAGAGGCTCCAAACAATGAAAATAAAACTATTGGTTTTTGGGTACTGATAATTATCGATGGCTAAGATCTTCGTTCATACTTTCCTTTTTGTGCTAGTTGGTAGAAGAACTATGCAAGTCTGAAAACGTTTTCTCGACGTACCTGTAGTCATTTCACAAGACTCATATGGTCGAAAGCATTATGTTGCTGTCCAGTCTCGGAACGCTAGCTCTCGGTGTTTGGACGTTCAACCTCTCTGTACTGCAGAACACTACTCTTATAGTGTCTGCCACTAACGTTTGATAAGAAACTCACTGACACCTCTGTTGTTGACTTCTTATCTTTCTCCTATATTAACCAATATTAGTATGCATCCAAGATTTTGGAACAAACCTCCGTCTATCGAAGGTTTTCCGAGACACATCTGATATGATCAAATTACAATATCTTACATTTCTTCCAGTGCATTTAAGAACCGCATCTGATTTTCTAACAACCAATCGTTTCAATTTAGTTCGCAATGTGCTTATACCCCTCTACTATTTATAATCGTTAAATTTTCAGAATATTTGTCATAAGCCTCGTAATAGAACAATAACGTGCCTTGTGCCTTTTTTTCAATATATTCCATTTATGTAAGTCTGCGCAACAAGCGTCGATCCTCTAATAACCGTCTTGCATTCCAAAACGGTTTTGAGCTGTTACCTCTACGTAGCAAGTACTGAAAACACTTCAAAAAGTTTGACCATCATAGTGCTGCCAATGATTTGCACACTCGTTAAAACTATGTTTCATCCGCACACTATCTCTCTTTTATCTACTGCAATACTATACTAAATCTTTTATAGATACTGAATTAATGAATCAGTGCAGTTTCAGTTTCCCTCGTAGTCCTATTTACTCAGTTTCGTATTCCATTTGCACTTATAGGACACAGACTTTTGTGTGCTGGAGTGTCGTAACTCACTTTGCTGCGCGATAAAATTTTATGTGCGCCTGAATACTCAATACGCCATTGGAATCGGTAATGTAATCGAAAGGGGATAGAAAAAGCTACCGAAAACCATCAAATTCTTTGCGCTGCACATCTCGTTCGTCCAATTAAATCTTGCTGTAAAGAAACTCGATCGCGACAGTCGCCATATTATTTCTTCGATAACGTCATTCCAAGACTTCTGTCTTACACATAAAAAGTAAAGTCACATTCATTACATCATTATGACTCACCTGTAAAGTATATTGATTTACAATTTTATTTTCATTCTGAACTAGTTTAGAACGTACAGTAACTACAGCAGTCATGCCTTCACAGATGTAGAAATTTTAAACACTGCTGTTGGATACCGGGAAATGAGGGTATAATTTCTTTCGTAATATTTCCTTAAGGCATGTAGTAATTTGTGTATCTGTCATCAAAAAACGATATTCAAGAATGTTCTGGATTAAGCTGTTTCGTGCGATTTTCCAGTCAATGTAAAAAAACTTTCAATAATCTTCTCGATGTTTCATGGTGACATCCAGCCCCTCTGCTCGAATTTTAGCTACTGTCATCCGTGCATTCAGCAGATCCAGTGGAATAACCACGTGACCTTCTTTTGGACTAATACTACTCCTTGGGACTGTGCCTGATTTACTGGCCACACTACTTTTCTGAGACCAACTCGTCAAAACTCGTTCTGCATTCGTATCAATGTGCTAATTTCTAATTGTCAGAGAAAATCACAGCCAATCAGAAAGAAGAATCAAACCCGCCAAGTACCGCGCATACACATAGGACCAAGAAAAATTTGTCGCTGAATCAGAACCATAAATAAACATAAATAAATGAAGAAAATCCACAAATATAAAATTAACTCCATCTCAACGAAACTGCTTTACCGAAATCATGATATTCTCCCAGTACCACAAACCGACGAAATAGTTTATAAAAAATTCCCCGGTACGAATGACGAACAAACGCATCATTCACGAAAATTCCTGACGTGATCAGTTAATTCAATGTAGAGCACAAAAACTTTACATAAAACATTATCTCACATTCTCACTTTCATTCTATCTGTGAACTAAGCACAATCGCTACAGAAATTAATAAGCAAATAAACAATAAGAAAATTAAACAAACAGAACTGTGAATAAAAATGACAGTATTTTGACTGCAGGTCAAACAGTGTCCTTTAGCAAGTGACATCTACCAGATCGCATAGAAACTACATACTGTTGGGCTTCTGACGCCACGCGTCGAGCACATGATTGATACAGCCAATCTGCACGTCGGTTCACTGTTGTTAAGGTCTCAATACGGACGATGTAAGGCGCTACACCTCAGTGCTAGTGATTCAGACTTTCTCAAATTCCTAAATGGTGAGCTAACCTGCACCAGCACGTCTTTTGGGCAGTTGGGTTACACACATCCAATAGTCACCATGTATTCGCACCATTAACCATCAGCAATAACGTTTCTTTTTTTTTAATAAAAATTTTGTAAATTATCTCCAACAAAGATGACGCTTTACTCAACATGTCCGACAGGCATCGAAATACTGTAGTGTCAGCATCGCATTGTTCAGTCATGGTGTTCTCAATGTAACACTATAATATGTGCGCTATGTCGTAAGAATAAGCCCTGATATGTTAATGCTTTTGGGTACATAAGAAATAAAAGGATTATTTATTGATATTTACGCATCTCTGTGTTAATTGGAAGGTTTAGAAACAAACTATGTTATTATTTCATCGTTTTGTTTCTACTTCTCAGAAAATTATGGGACATACGTGTCCATATGCATCTTAAAGGAAAGTTTTAGAACCCATTAGGCATGATATATTGAGCCACTACAAAGGCTTTGAATCTGTTACAACACGTTTGTAGCCACCTTGAGGTTTATAGAGCTGTCGATAAACTCCTTCGATGACTTGAATAATTGCCGATTAGACTTCTAGGTATGTGTTGCCCGAATTCTAGACATGATAATGTTGATTTCCGTTCTGCTCCTTCTGCCGATTTTCAATTATTACACACACATTGCTCGCACCAGTGACAAGAAGATCAAAGAAAGTTCTCAGGTAATACTTTATTTTTGCCTTTCTGCACTTTAACTGGTCATTTTCTTATGACTCAAGAGTGCCGCCCAACGCATCAACTTGTTATAATTAACACTGATCGTCTCAGAAGACCAGGCTGACTCCTCTTCACAGCTGTATGTGGTAGTGGAGAAAAGTAATTAGTCAGTTGATAAACAGGTTTGTTACCCACCCGTATGAAGATTGCCAGTCCATTCCTACGAAGACCGTATATACTGCCCGTTTAGGTTTCCTTGTTTAGAGGTAATGACTTCAGGGTCTTTTTAAATTCAGTGATTACTGTTCCACAGGCTCTAATATTTTCTAAAGCAAAGACATACTGCAAAGCTGTAGAGTTAAAGAAATTACCTATGTAAATTCCATATCCATTTCGTATGTAGATTTTGTCGGTTGTAGAACTACTGACTCATTTAGTCCTATTTCAGTATCTGAGTTTTTTTCCTCACAGTATATAAATAAAACTCAAACAGGTAAACAGTTTCTGAACCACGTCTGCATCGCAGTTGCAAACCCAAACTAATCGGCTTATTTTTTATGTACTGCCGCATAAATATTGTGATCTTTGAACCTGGATCTAGTCTTATCTATAGCTTAATTTAAGAGATTCCATGAAGTTTCCGTTAAAAATTATAGGTCTCATTTTCTTTGCAAGACCTTTTTCTATTGATTGTTTACCATTGTTGGGAAAAATTAAAGTACTTCAGAATGTCTTCAAATCGATGTAGTATTTAATCTGTGCTATATAAGGAACAGCTAAATACAGGTCAGTGGAACACAATTTTCTAAATGTAGGCAAAATATGGTACCCTATTACCAGGTTATTCCAGGAAATGTCGGCATTTGGTGCTGAAAGCATTGCCAGTTTGTTCTGCATACCGAATATATTTAGGAATTAATATATCATACCCAATAGCATAGAAAAAATATCAGATGACTTTGGCACGTCACAATTTTTACTGATACTTAACAAAAGAGCTATCGCTAATTCATGTTCCACATTGTCATTGAGTTATCTTAGTTGATAAGTATTGGTCATTTATGTTTTGGTAAATCAGGAAGGCATTCGGTTACCTCAGTATTTGTTTCTGATGTGGCTCTTTCCGTCTGTCTTCCTTTGCTATGTATTTCTTAGGATCTTCTATAATATAATTTTCTCTTTCATTTTCCACATCTAGACAAATTATGTCTCCTTCATGTACTAACAAAGTATCTTCATTATCACTATTGCAATCCTCCAAAATCTGCATAACACTTTCACCACTGATGAAGAAGTCTCTTTTTCTGGAGCACATGAACTTAAAGAAGATTTGGAATTATACTTGTATATGGTTTTTTCCGTAAATTTAAGAAAAAGTTCAAGAATAGATCTCTAAACGAGGTTTAAATACCATTCCGATCGGTTTATTTACGTAACGGTAACAATTCATGGAAAACCTGTGCAAAGAGTATTATGATGTCTATACTTTCGGCACATAGCCAGAAGCAGCGCAATGAGGATAATTCGTCGATGATGTAAACAGGCAATTTACATTCGAAACAATAATCATTCAAATATTTCATTATAATTGACGTAATTTAAGAACGAAATGTCCATGTGCTACTGACACTAGGGGATCTTCCACTATCTCGTGTGCTGCGTAATATTTAACTATTATACAGATACACAATGTGTGATTTTCCGAAGTCAACAGCTTTCCAGCGCAGTGTTGAGTGACCTACCATGGTCCATCTAATATTTTATTCATGTGAAGACGCGGTATTTATTATTAACGTGTTACAATAGCAGCGCAGGGCTGAATCATTTAACTGATTATACCATAACTACCCAACGATATGACAAAGCCTATAGCAACGAGTTATCACAAGATAATAGCACAATACCGTGGAACAACTTCGGTGCGATAATAAAGAAGTGACTAAGACTGAGCAATATAAATCAGAAATATTATAAATAACTCGAATATTCTTCTGAAGGTAAAGGAGATACGTCAACATTGCTACATCAACTCGTTATATATTATTCTAAGCTGAAACTAGAAAAACTCACGAAAATACGTGATATCAAGACACGTCTCCCAAAAATACAGTAAACCATTTTGTAATGCAGGAGAGGATGATAAGCTTGAATGTGCAACATAACTGATTACAAAGGTAGTGATCTATCCCGTAACAACTGCGAGGGAAAATCTGGTCTCTATATCCCTCCGTTCGAGCCCTGATGTCTCTCATATTTGTTGTCCTTATTCGAAAGGTACGTTGGCGGCTGTAGATTCGTTCTGCAGTTAGCATAAAATGCTGACTCTCTAAATTTTCCCAGTACTGTTCCTCACATTTGGACCGATTATCCCCAAATATTTTCAATTGGATTCAAATCATAGGAATCTTCTGTCAAGTTCAGGTGTGCACCTAGTTCAGGGTACATCTTGTGCTTACCAGTTGTGAATTAAGCATTGCCGAAGAAAGAATGAGAGAGTGGATTTGTAGAAAGATATTTCATTATAATTGACGTAATTTAAGAACGAAATGTCCATGTGCTACTGACACTAGGCGATCTTCCACTATCTCGTGTGCTGCGTAATATTTAACTATTATACAGATACACAATGTGTGATTTTCCGAAGTCAACAGCTTTCCAGCGCAGTGTTGAGTGACCTACCATGGTCCATCTAAAATTTTATTCATGTGAAGACGCGGTATTTATTATTAACGTGTTACAATAGCAGCGCAGGGCTGAATCATTTAACTGATTATACCATAACTACCCAACGATATGACAAAGCCTATAGCAACGAGTTATCACAAGATAATAGCACAATACCGTGGAACAACTTCGGTGCGATAATAAAGAAGTGACTAAGACTGAGCAATATAAATCAGAAATATTATAAATAACTCGAATATTCTTCTGAAGGTAAAGGAGATACGTCAACATTGCTACATCAACTCGTTATATATTATTCTAAGCTGAAACTAGAAAAACTCACGAAAATACGTGATATCAAGACACGTCTCCCAAAAATACAGTAAACCATTTTGTAATGCAGGAGAGGATGATAAGCTTGAATGTGCAACATAACTGATTACAAAGGTAGTGATCTATCCCGTAACAACTGCAAGGGAAAATCTGGTCTCTATATCCCTCCGTTCGAGCCCTGATGTCTCTCATATTTGTTGTCCTTATTCGAAAGGTACGTTGGCGGCTGTAGATTCGTTCTGCAGTTAGCATAAAATGCTGACTCTCTAAATTTTCCCAGTACTGTTCCTCACATTTGGACCGATTATCCCCAAATATTTTCAATTGGATTCAAATCATAGGAATCTTCTGTCAAGTTCAGGTGTGCACCTAGTTCAGGGTACATCTTGTGCTTACCAGTTGTGAATTAAGCATTGCCGAAGAAAGAATGAGAGAGTGGATTTGTAGAAAGATAAGGCTGGCGACACTGAGTATAAAGACGGGAAAACTGCAAAACGTGGTGGTCTATGATGTCAGTGTAGATGATCTGATGTATTTACGTTTCAATTAAAGGACCAGTTGATCAAATATCATTTGATTAATCATCAACGTTTCACTATTTTTGCCTCTACACACAACTTTATGGGGTTAAATTGTGACCACTTGTGAGTAACTGCGTCAACCTTACATAGAAAATAATTATCTCCGGAATGATAGTTATGATGAAGTCTTGGGACGTTATGTAAGATTCCTTTTTTTTTTTTTTTTTAACAACGAGACACACTTCTCTTTCCCTTTGGGTTACAATTCCGAGCTCAATTCTTCGTGGATTCGTGGACCACACCAGCATCTTTGCCACTGGCTATAATCACATAGAATATATTACACTAACACACCTGTGACATAGATACTCTGTTCATTGGAACTCCTGAAGGCCTATGACCGAACAAATGTTCCATAAAAAGCCTAAATTGCGGCAGGTCATTTGCCTGCAGTCCTCTCTGCACCAAGTTAAGCGCAGCGGGTTGTACTCGACACTTAAAGGAGACAGCAGACAGAACTGCAACGATAGAGGTAAGTGAGAAAGCATCCAGCAAAACAAACTATTCAGCACATGGTTGACACGACGATCATCTGCAAAACTTGGTGAACTAAGACGCCAATGTAGCCAAAATGTTGTCTAAGAAAAGGTGCCGCGAACGTAGTTTTAAATTCTGTAACAAATATTTGAAGAAGGAAAAAATTATTCGTCCTAGGTTGACTAGTGCCACGCCAGTGCTCCGTAATCCTATATATCCATATTGTAATGGTATGTAACGCTTCTGTCCAAGACACCTGGATTCAACAAAGATGCTGGGTCAAATGTCACCTAAGACTCGCACCCGTTTAAATCCGTGAACTGTTCAAGATTTCGCTTCCTGCAAATCTCATTTTTTTATGATTTTATTCCGCTTTGCCTTCTTCACTTAGGCTAGTGCAATTTTATACATTCCGTTTGTATTGACCAAAGACATGCATTGGGCTTTGTCTTTTAGCGTGTTTGGTCCTCTGCTGCCTTCACTGTTTCATCTCTCAAAGCTCCTAATTCCTCTCCTATTACACCCCTTTCCGTTCTTTCAATCAAACATTACCTGATGCTCCACTTGATACTCTCAACAACCTCTTGTTCTTTCAATTTATCCAGGTTCCATCTCCTGAATTCCCTACATTTCGTCATTATTTCATCCCCATCAACAAGAAAGTCACGGAAGTTGCGTCTACGCGAAAGACTTGCACCAGGCGAACGGTCTACCCGACTGGAGGCCCTAGCCACACGGCATTTCCATTTCCATCTTCGATAAAACTGAAGTTAGGGACGTCAAAATCATAAGTGAGCAACCTATGTGTAAAAAGTATATTACACAATTATCTCCCTATCATAACCGAAACAAAACTGTCTGCATAGTCTATACTATCAATCACAACAACGACGCATGCCTCCACACCAGCAGAAGACAACACTTAGCACCGATTTCTGGCCACCCAGTTCCCTCCTCCAAATACCCCAACAGACACTACAGCTGCAGAACACGGGGGGAAAGCAGTTCTAAGTTAGTTAAGACTAAGACATTTCATCTTTAAGAAATATCTGTATGCATAAACACCTGATGATGCGCGTGCAAAATATGCTCGAAACGAGTTACAATGCGATAAACTGAACATGAAATAAATACATATGACTGGTATCAGAGAAACACGAATAATTATTCCACACAGGCTCTATCATCTTTCTTAATAAGGTATAAGCAATGACCGAACTGTGCTCTGCGCAAACTTCTGGTGGCTTCCTCTTTCATACATCTAGTACTTTCCCTTCCCGTCCTTTCCCTAATGTCGAATTCCAGTTCCCACTCGTAATAAAATTTTCTTCAAGGTAATTTATTTTATTTCATCATACATTTAACCTGTACATCTGTGGAACTAGTAGGCATATAAACTGTGGCTAGTATTTCCTTAATGTCTGTCTTGGCTGCTATCGTGAATTCACTATTACTTGAAACATCCGCTTGCCCACAATCCTGTTTTATTTTTCATTTACGGATCTATTACTGCATAGCCTTTATAACCCTATACTCACCTGCCCGGTAGTCCTGATATTGTTGAAGCCGAACTTCACAAATTCCCTCTGCTTCGAAATTCAAACAATTTCTTTCGTTAAAAAATGCCTGATCTACCTAACTGATTGAGGGAATTGACGTTCCATACTTAAACCCATAGAACGTTTGGTTTGCCTTTCCTATTGACAACTTTCTCGTGAGTACGCTCATCACTCTCCCCCCCCCCCCACCTCTTTGGTCCAAATGGTGGACTGTTTTACCCCCAGAATATTTTACCCATTATCAAGCTATACAATACAGCCACACTCTCTTGGGAAGTACCGTTTAATGCATGCAGTTTCTCTTGCAGCCGTTCGTTGTAGGTCCTGATGGCTAATGTTAGAAGGACGAGTTAGTCAATCATGACTATGATTGCTCCTGCAACTACCAAAGAAACTTTCTCCTTCTCATCAGAGACCCTTTTGGTAACGTTCCGCCTACGATGTGGCTATCTGTATTCTTGAGGAACGCTCGCCGCCCCTCCTCCCCAAGCTCCATGTTTCGTAGCTTATAAGCATTAGTACATTAAGCGCAATCGCGAATGCGGACAGCCGTCAGCTGTAGTACTGAAGATAATGAAATTCTGTGGCAAACCGGGAGCCGAACCCCGACTTCCCACTTATCCATTTCGAAATCCTACTTGTAAATGCAGTATGTATGAACAGATGAGACTGCATAAAATAATAACCGTTGTAACTTTTCGAATGAGGGGTGGTAAATTATTAATCCCTAAAGCAGTATAAACTGCCTGCGAGAACTGGACGTCCCGTGCTACGGACGCGTCTCTCTGGAATAAGTAACCAAAGATGTGTATTTATAGGACTCCGTGTGAGGCGATTAGAGAGATCGGACGTGTTTTATGTTGCAGAGATTTTGCTATTGTTGTGCGACGATATTAAGCTCCATTTTGAATGTCTGATTAGTCGATGGTACAGTAAACAAATTTAAGAAAATAGTACTCATTCAAGGCATATATTTATCAATTTATAAAAGATTTGACACACATTGTTCAGATATTACGTGCTGTAGATCTATCGGAGGTGCAATGTGGAATGATGGAGCGACCCTGCATCTTTTCACGGTCAATATTCTTCGAGAGAATATATCAGAAGCAATAAACTTTTCGTTGATAAAAAAAATTGGCGACATCAATCCATACGGATCATACAACATAGCACCTAGTAGTACCGAACGATATTCATAGCGAAATAAACATTTTAGAGATTTCAGGTGGAGCTGTTCGGACGATGAGTATCAGCGAGGTCGACGCTGCAGGACATACTCGTATATCTAGCTCTCCTGTGGTATTTAAAACCAAAGATTTATATTCTTTAATTCTTACAAGACTGAAGCTAAAACCTAAAATAAAACCACCGGAAATCACTAAATATATCAGAAGTAAACAGGAAGCAGAGAATTTTCTCAACAAAATTCGAAAATCGAATATATAAATTAATCAAACAGGACGGCCAACAATTAAAATTGTGTGTGTGTGTGTGTGTGTGTGTGTGTGTGTGTGTGTGTCTGTGTAGTTCAAAAATTTGTGCCTGTACTAATCCATATGTTGTGTATGTGTTTCATGTACAATCTATTTCCTAGAGTCCGGTCGTGTGAGCATATCAGTCACGATCACCACCGCGGAACATCACACATCAGCAATCTCACCTCAGTTGAGTAGTATCAATCTTTATAGTCTAATATAGCTCTATATTTTCACTTCATTTCCATATTTTCTTCAGAAGTAGTCATAGACATTTACTTTGTGCACTCTTTTCGGGGGGAATTTTTATATGAGGTAGTGCAATTAAGTGTGTGCAAACACAACGGTATTTTGGGTTTTCTAATTTTGTTATGGTCAAAACTAGATCACAAATTAAAATGGATAAAGAGAAAGTGTCAGATGTTCAGGAAATTGGTGAAAATACGAGCGTAGAGGGGATAGCAGCTTCGTCTCAACAGGAGACCAACCCTATGGCTCATATCTTAGAACAGCTAAGATTTTTGTCAGTATCGGTAACGACTATGCAGGTGTGATACAAGTAGTGTCACAGAAGCAAGAAGACATGTCACAGAACAAAACTGATCTGTCATTGTTGGTTCAAACAATATCACAAAAGCAAGCAGACTTGTGTCAAAAGGAAACAGACACGTCAGCTGCAATTCAGGCATTAGTTAGCCAGCAACAACAAATTTCAAACGAGAGAACCAGTTTCCAGACGTGCAAACGCAGTTTCCATTGGAAATCAACAGGATTACCGAAGAAACGCCAAACAAGAAATCGAAGAAGGAGGAAGTATAAAACTTCCATAGTGGAATTAACAGAAACTGTGACTACCATAGCTTCTGGACGTGATCAATTGATACGAGAGAATTTCAGTAAACGCCAACAGGATTTCTCAAATTAATTAGGTGATTGAGCATCCGATAAGGAAATCCCAGGATGCAAGTAGAAATGAAGCGGTAAGAAAATTCCCTTCTGACAGCTTACCAATTGCAGAAAACATTAAAGAAGACATTAAAGACGTAAAATAACAATTAGGGGTGAATTTTAAACAATGGAAGGACGAAATAGTCCATTCTGTTGAAAATATGTCCAGATATACGGAACAGATGTGAGGAACAGTAAAAGACTGTGAAAGCGAGCTGCGTGAAGTTGAATGAACGCTGGGCTCAAGCCATGAATCATGCTATAGCAACGGACATGCTTCGGCGGAGGGAAACATAAATTATAACAGAATGCATGCAGCGCTGCAAGCTAATAGTGTGTACGCTGCAATGCTAATGGAGGATAAATTGTTGAAACATAGGCAGTTTCAGACGTTCTCACCGAAAATCCATAAGCGCACTTCTATTTATACGATAATTTCGTGGAGTACTAGCAAGGGCATAGGCGAAAGCGCAAAAGATCATTTGCGTTTCAGGATGTACTAAAGGTGGTAGTGCGTTGTGGGCCATAGATATGATGGACACATGCGAAACGTACGAGGAATTTGAGAAGGCGTTTCTTGCTAAATATTGGTTACTGGATGTGAAATAAAGATTAAGAAAAGAGGTCTTTAACCCGGAGCCGTTCTGTGCAAAAATAGGAAGTCTACGGCGATACGTTGAGAAGTATTAAAATAAGCAAGATACTGGGATGAACCTATAACGCACAAGGATATTCTGCGGATTCTGAAGGCGAAACGTGCGGCTGAGACGAGAGAGAAGATAATACACGCATCGAAGGAGAATTTAGAAGAATTCATGTCAGTCTTTGACTTCATTGACGTGATCGAAGAAGATATTAAGGCAAGAACAGACAGACACACCGAGTACTCGCAGTCGAATAATGCTGACGGCAGTCGAGTGAGCAATCAGCTGATTCAGGAGACAAATGTAAATCCCGCTCCGCCGCATTGCAATAAGTAGACCAATATCGTAATCCGCGTAGTGGTAATATAAACAACTTCAGATACGGAAAAAACAGACAGAATCGACACGACAGAAGGTATAATTCAGGTTATAATGTGAACTCGATTTCTAAGAACTGGCAAAACAATAATAATAAGCAGACACAACCTTCTGTACCGATGGATAATGACTGGAGGCAACGAACAGCAGTTATTACTGAAGTGAAAGAGAGTGCGGTTCATGAAAATGAACCTTGGAGGAATACTCATCGGAACCCATTTCTGCAATGACAGTTGAAACAGAGGGAATTCCAGTAACGGTAGTTTTGGATGTGGGAGTATCAGTAAACGCAATATCAATGAGTTTATTTAATAAAATAATGAAGAAGACCCCATTACCGACAATTCCTGCGCAACACTGTAAAATACTACGAGCATTTGGCACGCGATCACAACCTGTAAAGATACAGACGATGCTACAATTGGATTTAGGAAATGCAGCGATAACATGAGCGTTCCTAGTAGTGTATAAATTAATAGTCGACTGTGTTTTGCGATTAGAAACTATCCGGGAGAAGGACGCAAAAATAGCCTTCTGTACCGGGAAAGTAAAATTTCGATAGACGGAGCCGTAGCCCAGGTAGATTTGCTAAGGAAAGAAGGAAAACATGGAAGGAACTGCAGAGGGAGAAAGTTACAATTGATAATGAAAGAGCGCCGGCAATGCAAAACACGTTTGATTAGAGTCATCCAAGTATTAAAAATACCCGAGCAGATAATACAGAAGTTGAGCGAGTCAGAGCACCTTAAGGATGAGCATAGGACACAATTCTCTAACCTATTAAGTCAGTATATGAGAGTGTTCGAAGAACAACCCGGTATCATTAAAGGATTATACATGTGATTTGAATCTCAAGCCACAAAGAACATACTGCCACAGTTTCTATCGCATTACTTGGACACAACGGAAGGCAATGGACCAAGAAATACAGAGGATGTTGGATTGGACTCTAATTGAACCGTTGAAAGGTATGTGCAAAGGTCTGATCAGGGTAGCTCCTGAAAATAAAGTCGGTAGTTGCCAACCGCAAGGTGGAACGAGTATAATATCTTTGAGTAGGAGGATCTTTGATGGTTAAGAGAGCCGGGCACGTGCAGTAAACAACTCGAGAGTCGCAGTTAGGTGCCCAGAGGAAGCAGACGTGTGCAGACAGCTGCAAGGGACGAGTCGCAGCTACGTGCCCGGTGGAAGCAGACGTGTGTTGACAGCGTTTAAGGTAGGTAGCTCCCCCTGACCAAACATTAGCACGTAAAATGAGAGAAAGTATATAATCATTTCAAATTGGTTTTTGTTAGATAATGTTCAGATTTAGGATTTGTATGTCCAAGGTTTGACGCAATAAGCGTTTTATAAAAGTTTTTGTAAGAGTGATTCGTGCTACAAAAATGTTTCAAATGGTAGGCTTTGTGTATGACTTACAGTTTTAACAATATATATATATTGAGATCAACTTTGTGTTTAAATCTAACATCCTGAATCATAATCCACATCCTTTGCCTAAACTGAATATGAAAGTGAGTAGTAAAGTAAAGATACCCACCAATGAAAGAATGTAAAGAAAATGAGGCCTCTATGCAATATATATGTGCAGTTCATAGTTTGATATTGATTTTCGTATAACTAACGTTATCAGAGCAAAGTTATTTCAGATAACTAATATTATGCCATTGCACAACCAGCATTATTCAACTCAAGATATAATTTCATTAAGTAAACATCAGGGGAAAAAGTTAATTTTCAAGTACCATCTTAATACCATTGCACAAACGGCATTATTCTCTTAAACTTGATTACTGAATCAAATACATGCTGCATTTCTGACAAAGTGGAGGAGAGCAAGAAACAAGTTCACAGACACAGTCAGATGCACGTTTGCTGAATAATTAATTTAGAACAATCTTGTCAATGATACCTTCACAAAAAAAGGTAACAATTTGGGTTAGATACTTTCACCTTCAAACAGTCCTTACTGCAGTCCGCTTCTCGTTTTGCTGAAATCAGGTGGAAAGGTACGTCTTGCACTTGCACTTGTTGCTGGTATAATTAACACAATTATTGTACCCTTTATGTACTCACCCAGAAAATATAGATGAGTTGCTCCAAAAGTTCAGTGGAATGAAATATTTCACTACAAGCAATTTATGTGTCTCATACTGGCAGGTCGAGTTAAATGAAGAGTTGAGAAAGTATACTGCATTTGTATACGCTGGAACAAGTTATCATTTCAAGGTTCTTCCGTTTGGTTTGAATATCAGTGTAGGAGTATTCATATCCGCATTGGATGCAGCATTAGAACCTGAACTAAGGAGTCAACTAACACTGTTTGTGGATGACATCTTGAAAGCTACAAATACCTGGTAAAAGCGTGCAAATCTACTGTCATGAGTATTAGACAGATTTTCTTATGTGAGAATAACAGCTAATCTCCAAAAGTCATATTTATGCATGAAGAAAATAAAATTCGTAGGCATCTTACCAGATGAGAAGAAGATAAGTACGATAAAAATTTTTCCGGTTACGCCGTTTTTTCGTCATTCATACAGGATCATTCGATGAATTCTGTTCCATTACTAAATTTGTTAAGGAAGAACGTGCATTGACATTGGACTGAGGAATGTCAACGAGCATTCGAAGCAACCAAGTAAACTTTGCCTAATGCAAAGATTCTCTATTGTCCTGATATGTCCTTGGAATTTGGATTAATGACCGATGCTTCATCTGTTGGATTGGGCATTTGTTTGTTCCAAATTCGAGAAAAATAGATGGCAAGCCCACCTTTTACCCAATAGCTTTCGCTAGTAGGACAGTGTCAAGTTGCAAGAGATCATATACTACCACGGAACAAGAGACTATTGCAGTAGTGTGGGAATTCAAAAAGTTTAATTATTATTTATATGGAGCAAAAACCACTGTCTGCATTGTGACCATCAAGCTTTCAGCTTTTTACAAACTTGTGAGCTATTACATTCATGTTTAGGAGGATGGATGGTCGCTTTTCAAGAGTATCAATTTCGTATTGTGTACATACAAGGGAAGGAGAATATAACAGCAGATGCGTTATCCCGCCATCCAGAAGGATTAGAAGAAGATATTATCTGGGATGAAAATGAAGATGAATTGCCAGTATTATTTATCAGAGATCAAGTAAACCGAAGATACTATTTAGAGTTATGTGTGGATATAACGAGACTCAAACAAAGTGATCCAAGATGGATGAAGATTCGACAGAAATTAGAAGATACACAAGAAGATAAAGTAAACCAGTACTGTGAGGCAGTGAATGATGTAGTGTTTCATCACAGGAGTAATATGAGTCAGAACTGGTATGTTTGTATACCCGAGGAATATGAGGAGAAGTTAATAACGCATACTGAGAACACTTTGGGTCACTTTGGTATTGCAAAACGTGCGAAGAAACTGAGAATATACTGCAACGTTCCGGATTTAAGTAGAAAAGTATGGAGAGTACTGAGAAAATGTGTAATATAGCAAAAAAACAAAACCAAATAACAAAGGCAGTTAAGGTCTGTTACATTCCATTATTCTGAAAAGCTGCTAGCTATTTTATTGGTGGATGCATGTGGACCATTACCGAGGGATAGAGGAGGCTGTAAATACATTGTAGCTTTGTTGGACATATTTAGAAAATATGTAAAAGTCTATCCAATGAAAACTGCTACAGCAGCTCCGATATTGAACTGTTTATTCAATAACTACATTCCGCACGTTGGAAAGCCGAACTCAGTGTTATGTGACAAAGCAAAAATTTCACTGGGTATTGGTGGAGGCATGCATTAGCTCGAGCCAAACTCACACAAATATTAACAGCCAGATATAGCCCGTGCGCGAACCCGATTGAGAGAACTTTTCGCGAATAAAATAGATTTTTGCGAACATATTGCCATGTGAAGCGGACAAGATGGATAGAATATCTCGGTAAATTTGAGGAAATCATGAACAATTTGCCTCATATGACCACAAACGTTACACCTGCTGAACTAATGTTCGAGAGAAGAGAAAGAAATGAATCGATACGTAAGATTCCAAAGATATCAGAAGGAGAAACCTAATGGCAAGATAAGTTAAGAACAGCTTTAATAAATCTGACCGAAAGTGCTAGAAAGAGGAAGGTAGATTTCGACAAAAGAATATTGGGCAGAAAGTCCTTTGACGTTAGCGAAACGGTATTGTTACGTACACATCCTCGTGCGTCACTGCTAAACAAGGCAAATAAAAAGTGGCAATTGATGTAGGAAGTTATGGAGCGTGTACCTTAGGACATCCTGAGACCAGAAATACACTACTGGCCATTAAAATTGCTACACCACGAAGATGACGTGCTACAGTCACGCAATTTAACCGACAGGAAGAAGATGCTGTGATACGCAAATGATTAGCTTTTCAGAGCATTCACACAAGGTTGGCGCCGGTGGGGACACCTACAACGTGCTGACATGAGGAAAGTTTCCAACCGATTCCTCATACACAAACAGCAGTTGACAGGCGTTGCCTGGTGAAACGTTGTTGTGATGCCTCGTGTAAGGCGGAGAAATGCGTACCATCACGTTTCCCACTTTGATAAAGGACGGATTGTAGCCTATCGCGATTGCGGTTTACCGTATCGCGACATTGCTGCTCGTGTTGGTCGAGATCCAATAACTGTTAGGTGAATACGGAATCGGTGGGTTCAGGAGGGTAATACGGAACGCAGTGCTGGATCCCAACGGCCTCGTATCACTAGCAATCGAGATGACAGGCATCTCATCTGCTTGGCTGTAACGGATCGTGCAGCCACGTCTCGATCCCTGAGTCAACAGATGAGGACGTTTGCAAGACAACAACCATATGCACGAACAGTTCGACGACGTTTGCTGCAGCATGGACTATCAGCTCGGAGACCATGGCTGCGGTTACCCTTGACGCTGCATCACAGATATGACCGCCTGCGATGGTGTACTCAACGACGAACCTGGGTTCACGAATGGCAAAACGTAATTTTTTCGTATGAATCCAGCTTCTGTTTACAGCATCATGATGGTCGCATCCGTGTTTGGCGACGTCGCGGTGAACGCACATTGGAAGCGTGTATTCGTCATCGCCATTCTGGCGTATCACACGGCGTGATGGTATGGGGTGCCATTGGTTACACGTCTCGGTCACCTCTTGTTCGTATTGACGGCACTTTGAACAGTGGACGTTACATTTCAGATGTGCTACGACCCGTGGCTCAACCCTTCAATCGATCCCTGCGAAACCCTGCATTTCAGCAGGATAATGCACAACCGCATGTTGCAGGTGCTGTACGGGCCTTTCTGGATATAGAAAATGTTCGAGTGGTGCCCTGGCCAGCATATTCTCCAGATCTCTCACCAACTGACAACGTCTTGTCAATGGTGGCCGAGCAAGTGTCCCGTCACAATACGCCAGTCACTACTGTTGATGAACTGTGGTATCGTGTTGAAGCTGCAAGGGCAGCTGTACCTGTACACGCCATCCAAGCTCTGTTTGACTCAATGCCCAGGCGTATCAAGGCCGTTATTACGGCCAGAGGTGGTTGTTCTGGGTACTGATATCTCAGGATCTATGCACCCAAATTGCGTGAAAATGTAATCACATGTCAGTTCTAGTATAATATATTTGTCCAATGAATACCCGTTTATCAACTGCATTTTTTCTTAGTGTAGCAATTTTAATGGCCAGTAGTGTATAAAGGAATTATATCCTCATCACGATTTAAAAAAGTTTCTTTGCTGAGGGAATGAAGAAATATAAGAAAAGGAAGATAATTTTCCTAATAATAATATAAGTAATTTCTCCATAATTTGAGATAAGATTACGATGGGATAACAGGGATCTAGAAGAGATGAATTATAATGATTATGTAAACACATATGCTTTCTTTGAGCAACGTGATTTTGTATTTTCTTAAGGAAAAGTAATTATGATGTTTCTTAATTTCAGTAAGAAATATAGTTATATTGGATATCTGTTTCAGTTTTCATGTAACTGTTAGTAATTGGTACATGGGAATATTCATGATAAAGGCATAGGGATACATATATTCAAAGCTACGACACAGCTATATAGCTGATTAATTATTTTAAAGAATAAAGTCAATACACTGGTTGGAGTTTCAGGAAATTTTATTGAGATAGATTACCAACGGAACTACTTGGACGAACAATACTGGACCAGATTGAAAGGGATATGTGTCATCCTTGTGTGGTGTTTGGTATTAAATTTTGATTATTTTAAGTATGATAAATGATGAAGAGAAACGACTGGGCTGAATTTGTGTTGATTCGGTGAAAGTAGACAAATTCGTAATTCTGTAAAGGTTAAAGCTAATTTCGCAGACTGATAGAAGTGCAGAGTAGTGATGGATTCCGTAAACAGCAACTAACTTCACGTGAAGTGTTGCTTGATTCTAGGTACAAAATAAATTATGAACACGTGCTGGTGCAGTGTCGGAAAAAGAAACTAGTTTGCTAATAAGCAAGGATATGGTCATGTGCGTCATATTCGAAAACGATTTTGTGCTTCATTGAAGAAAAAGGTAAAGTCACGAAAGAGATTGATCACTAGAGTATACCAAGGACAACGAGTGTGGACATGGTACTCTGATATTAATAAACAAATGTATAAAGGAGAAAAGAATCGATAGTTGTGGCGAAAGATTACCCTATATATTGTGTAATAAAATGTATATTACTTCTTTGGAATCACTAAATTCAGACCAATAGCGTGAAGCGTGAGAATGAAAAGTATATGTACTAACCCGTTCTCTCTCAGCGCTTTGACGTCAGTAATAACAAATGTGTAAAGGAGAAAGGAATCGATAGTTGTGGCGAAAGATTACCCTAATATTGAGTTATAAAATGTAGATTACTTGTTTCGAATCACTACATTCAGACCAGTAGCGTGAGAATGAAGAGTATATGTACTAACCCGTTCTCTCACAGCGCTTTCACATCAGTAATGATTGGCATTGATACTTGTTCCGGTGTATGTTACATGTTCACACATAAGTGTTCTGTGAATGGCCCTATGAGGGTATGGTCCAGTCGTTCCCCTACCTGAGGATTCACCCCGTTCCTGACAATCCCTGCCATCCCACACACACACTAGGAAGAGGGTCATTCTCTGTCTCTACACACACGTGCTGACGTCGCTACCAAGACATCTTCACAGTTACCCGACTGCACCAATGCAAGAACACCCTATATAAAGACAATGTAAGATGTGTTATTTAAACTTCTAATTAAGTTTTGTAAATTACTGGATGGAAAGTAAGGTGAAATTAGCCTTGTTCCAGGTTTTCCATGGTTTCCCTCAGGAACCCTTGCCCGAATGGGAACACTTTTCTGATCGAGAGTCCATGGCCACATGAGCCGTTTACAGAGTTACTTAAACGTTTAATGTCAAAATATTTAACCTTATGAGAAGTAGCTAGTGATTATGAAATCCACACCAATTTTATAAGTGGCAAAAGTTGTCATCAGCCGCCAGCATATCCCACTCAGTAATATTGTAGGAAACATTAGGGTCAATTTTGTTACAGTTTTGGTCCCATATTGTCTTACAAAAAGAAATACGCGCCCAAAAAGGGGCATTAGTCGTAAATGATAAATAAATTAAATGTCATGTGATGGTGAAAAAGTTAGGTGCGGCGATTTATTAATGACGAGATCAGTAAAAACTGCCAGAGAGAATTGGACGTTCCGTGCTACGGACGCATCTCTCTGGAATAAGAAACCAAGGATGTATATTGGAGGACTCTGTGTGAGGCGATTACAGAGATCGGACGTGTTTTATGCTGGAGAGATTTTGCTATTGTTGTGCGACGATACTAAGCTCCGTTGTGAATGTTCAGTTAGACGATGGCACAATAAACAAATTCAAGAAAAAAATACGCATTCAAGGTGTGTACCTATCAATTTATAAAAGATTTGACAAACATTCTTCAGATATCACGTGACGTAGACCGATCGGAGGTGCAGTGTGGGATGATGGTGCGAGCCCGCCTCTTTTCACGGTCAATATTCTTCGAGAGAATATCTCAGTAGCAATAAACTTTTCGCTGATGAAAATCTTGGACACAACAATCTATACGCATCGTACAACATAGCACCTAGTTGTACTGAACGATCTTCTAGCGAAATGAACTTGTTAGAGATTTCAGGTTATGCAGTTCCGACGAGGAGTATCAGCGAAATCGACGCTGTGGGACATACTTGTATATCTAGCTCTCCTGTGGTATTTTAAACCAAAAACTTATGTTCTTTAACTTTTAAGATACTGAAGCTAAAACCTAAAATAAAACTACTGGAAATAGTAACTAAAAATACCAAAAGTAAGTAAGTCGCAGAGAATTTTCTAAATCTAATTTCTTAAACAAATAAAAAAATAATTAATTAGAATATAATAAAAGACTGTTTCTTGAAAGTCGCTTGCCCGGTGTCGACCGATGAACACGATAATTATTGCAGTGGTATGTTATTCTGAATCACTATAAAGAGTTCCTTTGGACACGCATGCGTTGCTGAGGCATTTAAGGAACCGCTCGCGTAAAGTGGGAAATTCGACTGAGGGTCCTGGTCCAGCACAAATCTTTACCAGTTAACACCGATGCATTTCAATGGCCAAATGTGGCTTACGCCAATGAAGCGTATTTTACCTTCAGGGCGCTGTATAGAGTTATGAATAAACTTAGAGAATAATCTTAAGTAACAGAGAATCATCAGTTTCATACAAGTGGCGTGAAACTTTAAATAACTGAGTATCATCAGTAAGTGACGCGATGTAAGCAAAGCTTAGCATGAAACTTGCCTGAAGGCATAAATTTTATGGTTTCCATATTGAACTGTCGTTCGGAATGACTCTTCTTCATGTAAGTCATACGTTTACAGCCATTATGAGCGTTGAATTATGGATTTATGTGTGATTCAGTATGTTAAGTGCCTGTCTTAAATGGCACAAATAAAAGACAGAATAAGAAAAAGATACATATGATATAGATGTTTAACTCGTGTTATAGTATTCCTCTAGTGAAACGTAGTATACACTGATGTGCATTGTTCAGACTCATTGCTTCGTTTATTTGCCGATGACCCTTTATGGCAGAATTCTTCGCCGTGCCACACAAACAATCGTGTCCAAAGCTACTTTTACTTGAAGCAATGCGGAGAGAAAGGAGGGAAGGACGATTGGGGTTAGCGTCCCGTGGACATCGAGAACGTTACATACGGAGCACAAGCTCGAATTGTGTCAAAGGACAAGGAAGAAAGTCGACCGTGGCCTTTCAAAGAAACCATCCCGGCACTTACCAGGAGCCATTTAGGGAAATCACGTAAAACCTAAACAAGGACAGTCAGATGCAGGTTTGAACCGTTGGCCTCTCGCATGCGGGTCCACTGTGCTAACCACTTCGCCACATCGCTCCGTAGCAGTTGAAAGATGCATCACCTGCCACGCTGCTGGAATAATGTACTGTATGTAAAGGATTCAAAATTGCTGAAGTAGTTTTCCGAAAAGCGTTCTACTTGCAGTGTGAAAAATGAAACAACAGATTTTGGATAGCTTGGGTTTTTTGTGCGAGGTTGTACTCAAACTATTGCAGGCAAAGCATTGGCTGGAAATATTTGGCTGTTTCATAATTGTATGTCCCACATCACAGTCTCACGACGAGGTGGAAACTTTTTCCTTATTGGTCATTTGTATTACGATACCTGGAAGTCCAGTAACTCAATGGCTATTGCTCGAAGAATCTGCAGTGAATTAAGAGTGCGGATTGCGAATGCTGGTCAGACTGAAGCAGAGACTGGCCGTCTGGAATTGTCATATTTCGAAATACGTATCGCTTCGTCATGCAGAGGTGTACGCTAGTTTAAAGGCCATAGTGAAATACGTGATCTAGCTAAGATTTAATTCCACAACCTTTTGGTTTACAGCCACATATTATACTGCTACAACATGAAACCAGACGCAGATTATTTCTGCTTGTTGTG
This sequence comes from Schistocerca cancellata, assembly GCF_023864275.1. Lineage (NCBI taxonomy): Eukaryota > Metazoa > Arthropoda > Insecta > Orthoptera > Acrididae > Schistocerca > Schistocerca cancellata. The sequence goes on from NC_064630.1 coordinate 714,389,982, forward strand.
CCTTAGAGACACAGCGGCTTGCTCGAGTTATGGAGGGGGGGGGGGGGGGGGTTCTCTAGGTGCGAGTGGCATCGCTTTCACAACTTAAGTTTAGTTCATCATAATTCAGGCAATTTGTACAAAATATTTATAAGTTATATACGAGTGCAATTCTTCATAGCGTAGCAGTGTAGCTGTTAGTGAAAACCGGATCGAAATCTCTACAATAGTTCCTGAAATTCGCCTACGTATACAGACGGACCCGAGCAAGCGACTTTAGTTTATTAATAAACAGAAGAAGAGATACTTAATCTGGGATATAAGGTAACGAAAATCCAAGGAAAGGTTAAGTGATGAACAGTAGTAGATGCGTGAATGTGACTTACTTGACATCGGAACTTGAATTGGCGCGTTACCTGAGTGAGACAATTCCTCTACATACGTAGCCAGATTACGCAGGAAAGCCGGAAAAGCAAGATATCTTAATTACGTTACCAAAGGCGAAGGTAGTTGTCCTTAACACAAGACCTCTGCTTCTAACAAATCTTGATATGGTAATAAGTTCCTGAAACTGCAAATGTGTAAAGCAGCGCTATATGGAAGTGAGATGTCGGCCATGACAAATCGGAAAAGGAAGAAACATCAAGCATTTGAAATGCGGTGCTGTCGAAGATAGCTATTAATAGAGCTGACAGATAAAGTAATAGGAGAGTAAGTAGCAACAAGAGAAGATAACTATGGTATTATTATCTAAGGAAAGAAAAAGTTTCTGGGACATTTTCTGCGGTATCAAACGTCATTTAACTGGCTTTGCCACTGAAGGCGATCTAGAAGGGAGAGACAAATACTGGAATATGTAAAACGCGTCATAAAGGCAGTTATGTGTGGCGTTGCATGGACGTGAAAAGATAGGAAAATATGAATGGAATTAATCTTTATTTGTTGTCAGTGATGCGGACGGAATGCCTCTTGTAAAAGACCACAGCATTAGTGTAGTAAGAACGGGGGCAAACACATCCACTAAGACCTGAACAATGAAGGTTCACAGGAAGACAGCCTGCACACTGAATATAGACCATTCTCGAGAAAAGTAAAATGGTCCATTTTGCAATAGATATTTGTTTCTGAGCGATCGTTTATGGGACGTGCTCTTAGCTTTCACCGATACTGTCTCTTGTGAGAACATGCGACACTTCTTTTAAACTTCATATATAGCTACATATTCAGCAGTCACGGGAAACCTAGAGTCAATATGGCTGTGAATGTGATCACAAAGTATTCTATTACATACTTGATATAAAACTCCCGCACTAAGACCATTTTAAATACAGAAGGTTCAGAATGACTCTACACTCATGTGAATTACTGTGCAGTATGAACCAACATAAGGAACAAACTGTTTGAAATGTATGTAGCCCCTAATCAAGTTTGAGAACGTAACACCTAGCCCCAGTGCACGTACTACTTTTGTCTCTGCACATTGTCAGCATTTCGTACCTTTGTCGAACGTTTCTGATGAATGAGTGTATATATGTCATACTTTTGTGACTTACAACTTTCAAACAATAATTGATAGTAAGTTGTTCCGTATTACTTTTACAATCAACAGTACTAAAATTGTTTTTCTTTTCTCAAAAAATACGAGATTCTTAGATTTCCGTGGCCCAGTTGATATCAACGGAACTCTTATAAGGTCCGTCATTTAGTATGTTAAGACTCCCTTTTCTAAGTAGCGGGAAAAGAAACATTGCCTACGATCAGCCGTGAATGTACAAAACGTGAGGTTTTAAGTCAGTGCTATCACAAGGTGAGGCTACTAATGTCACATACTTTGATGCTCGCAAACTCACTCTTCAAAACCTATAGAGCAATTCCCATTGACCTAAAATCATAAAAATTGGAGAGAAGTAGTTTCACAGTACAAATAAAAGAAATATCCTAAACCTGTTAATTTGTACTTAAGACTCCCGCTAAACGCGCAGGGCAGATCAGGTGATTAGGATTGTGGAAAGGGCCAAATAAGGTGTCGGTCAGGTTCACTCAAAATTGTAATTTATTGTAATTTAATAACACCTTTAAGCCAATACGGAACATAGCCGAACCTTTAGAACTACGAGCTTCAAATGGTAATTACTCGTATTTCACGGCTGAAAGCCTCCACACAAAATATCTTAAAAGTCAACAAATAAAATAATGCTTTTAAAGTAGCAAAATAATTAAAATGTATATGGTATCACAGCTAGGCTGGAAAGCCCCAAGGCAAAGTAGATAGAACAAACATATGCAAGGTGCAACAGAAGCAGCTGAGGGCTACAATTAAATTTTAAAATTTTAAAATATATTACCCTAATCTTTTAGGGCAGAAGTGTTGTGACTTGGCAAGACAGCCAAGCCACTATGAGGAGGAAGCCGAAAGGCACGCGTTTAAGCTCACGCAGGCTGGCGTGAGGTCTGGAACAGTTAAAGGAGTCGAGTCTAGTAAAAATAGTACGGAGCTTCTGGAATACTTAACTTTAATCCATAATTGGTGAACATCGGTCTGACGGTACATGCATCACAAGAAAAATTGCAAATGATAATGGCGCCTTGCTAGGTCGTATCAAATGACGTAGCTGAAGGCTATGCTAACTATCGTCTCGGCAAATGAGAGCGTAATTTGTCAGTGAACCATCTCTAGCAAAGTCGGCTGTACAACTGGGGCGAGTGCTAGGAAGTCTCTCTAGACCTGCCGTGTGGCGGCGCTCGGTCTGCAATCACTGATAGTGGCGGCAAGCGGGTCCGACGTATACTAGCGGACCGCGGCCGATTTAAAGGCTACCACCTAGCAAGTGTGGTGTATGGCGGTGACACCACAAGAAGACCGCAATGTTTTTGCTTAAAGGGTAGTTTCTAGAATAAGGTTTTATGCGGCGTAAGGCCCACAATTGATTTTCCAAAATTCAAAAATACATAAACTTCAGTAAAAACAAGAATTCTTAAATATTTGGCTATGGTAGTTGATAAGTAGGCAATTAAACACTGGTGAGAAGGACAATAAAGAAAATGGCACTCAGAAGCCTCCGGGGAGGTCGGTGTGCCCTCGTTCACTTAGGTGAGACAGATGGACCCAATTACACTTGATCCCTCAGAACCAAACCAGGGGACAGTCACGGACCGACCGACACAACGACGTACTTGCCACCAATTTGTACATGAGAACTCAAACACAAAAGGTTACGAACGTGGTTATCCACAATGAAATATGTATTTGCTGTCAAAACTACACACCATGTTGGACAGCGACAACAGATGAGGAAAGGACGTCACCAGAAATTACGTTAGTGGCCCGGGCCGGTAACCGGAACACTAACGGCCACAAGGCAGAAAATTTCGCTGGTGCACTTGAATTTGAAATACGGTAATATAGTTAACTTCACCCAAAAGGAACACTGCCTGAACTTACGTCAGTGGCCAGGGAAGGTAGCCAGTGCACTAACGGCCACAAGGTAGAAAATTCCGCTGATGCACTCGAATTGTACTCAAACAATATAGTTAATTGCACCGCATGATGGTGGCTAAATTTCAGCAGTAGAAACACTCGGTGTTGCTCACAGGAAAACCTCCCCAACAGCGAACCAACGAAACGAACCACACAACATGAATGGACTTGGCTTGTGTAGTTGAAACCACTACTCTACTTTGACGTCCTGGGTCCATGAACCACGAAGCTCGTAGCGATCGGACAGCTCCACACAAGCTCCGTCACTGCGCAGGGACCACCAGCTGACCCAGCAGACTGCACCACACGGAGATAACTTCGTTCGTCCGCAACAACCGACCGACAGACTCCAGACCCCCTTCTGGAAACTATATGCACCAAACCAAAGATGGTACACGGCGTTAAAACGATACACATACCTGCTGCCACACGTAGAAGGAAGAAGAACCACGACGTAAGCCCAACAAGGGCGGGAAACCAAACACAGATAGACAGTGAAGTTCACGAAAACGCATAGTTGGGAGTGAGCACAGCTCAGTACGTATATGATATAAAAGTGCTTTGACCATTTGCTGTCCGTCCGTCTGTCCCTCCGTCTTTTAAAATACGTTTCTTGAAGGAAAAGTTAGAGGCATCAAGTATAAATTTATGTTCAATACTATGAGCTACGATTCTATAGCAGTTTAAGACATTTAACCTTCTAACTCAGTGCAGTGAAAAGATATGGTCATTTATGTCACACATTTGTTACTCGCCAACTCACTCAACAAAACCGATGGATTAGCATTTATATATATATATATATATATATATATATATATATATATATATATATATATATATATATATATATATATATATATATACAGGGTGAGTCACCTAACATTACCGCTGGATATATTTCGTAAACCACATCAAATACTGACGAATCGGTTCCACAGACCGAATGTGAGGAGAGGGGCTAGTGTAATTGGATAATACAAACCTTAAAAAAATGCACGGAAGTATGTTTTTTAACACAAACCTACGTTTTTCTAAATGGAACCCCGTTAGTTTTGTTAGCACATCTGAACATGTAAACAAATATGTAATCATTGTCGTTTGTTGCATTGTAAAATGTTAATTACATCCGGAGATATTGTAACATAAAGTTGACGCTTGAGTACCACTCCTCCGCTGTTCGATCGTGTGTATCAGAGAGCACCGAATTACGTAGGGATCCAAAGGGAACGGTGATGGACCTTAGGTACAGAAGAGACTGGAACAGCACATTACGTCCACATGCTAAACCTTTTTATGGGTCTTTTTCACTGACGCACATGTACATTACCATGAGGGGTGAGGTACACGTACACACGTGGTTTCCGTTTTCAATTACGGCGTGTAATAGAGTGTGTCCCGACATGTCAGGCCAATAGATGTTCAATGTGGTGGCCATCATTTGCTGCACACAATTGCAATCTCTGGCGTAATGAATGTCGTACGCGCCGCAGTACAACTGGTGTAATGTCGCCGCAGGCTGCCACAATACGTTGTTTCATATCCTATGGGGTTGTAGGCACATCACGGTACACATCTCCTTTAACGTACCCCACAGAAAGAAGTCCAGAGGTGTAAGATCAGGAGAACGGGCTGGCCAATTTATGCCCGTGTTTGTTACAACACGCAACTGAACGTCGGAGGTTTCAAGCGTTAACTTTAGGTTACATTATCTCCGGATGTAATTAACATTTTGGAATGCAACAAACGGCACTGAGTACGTATTTGTTTATATGTTCAGATGCGCTAACAAAACTAACGCGGTTCCATTTAAAAAAACGTAGGTTTGTGTTAAGAAACATACTTCCGTGCATTTTTTTATGGTTTGTATTAAACAATTACACAAGCCCCTCTCCTCACGTTCGATCTGTGGAATCGGTTCGTCAGTATTTGATGTGGTTTACGAAATATATCCAGCGGTAACGTTAGGTGACTCACCATATATATATATATATATATATATATATATATATATATATATATATATATATATATCTCAAAGTTTGAACGGAACCCTCAGGCTGCATGTCCTACACGCACTGATGCTTTTCATTTGCATCATTTACGCTTCCTACTTCTTTTGAATGTATTTCAGCTTCAATCATTCTCTATGATGTTTTATACACACGTACACTTGTTGTTAACGATGAGTGGCTGCTGTAGTCAAAATGTACCAAATATGTGTTTTAAACAATCTTTCAATATTTGATATCACATAAATCACTGGTTAATATTTATAAAGTACTAAAAAACGCTTCCACGTTTTGATTATCCAGAAATTATTCTTTATTAACTCGATATTACCTGCCGACTTCGAAAAATACATCAGAAAAGCACTGTTTTCCTGCTCACATGGTATCTATAGCTTTCAGTGTAGAGCAGTTACATTTTAAAGAAACGTGCTCATCTCGTTGATGTAAATTCCTTCCTTCAGTCGAGATCTTGCAGTCCTTTATTCAAAGAGAAACGTTTTAACATAGAAGAGAAATGCTGTATTCGGACAGCAATATTGTCGTTTATCTGCTACGATGTTCTGGATAATAAATGTACATGCATTCGCCTTCATCCCGCAAAGTGGATGTTCCAGGCAAGAGAAATCAAGTTTTGTGAACGGCTCCTTGGTGCCGTAATTTGCATTAAGCGCTCACAGCCCGAGACTTGCCTTCGGAGTTCAGCGAGGCACGCCGATGCGGCGGTAAGTGCGGCCCGGGGCGGGATCTCCCGGCTATTACCTCGCGATGGAGCGAAAATTTCCACCCAAATAATAAGTTGCCGCGGATACGACGCGCGTAATTTGCAAGCGCATTACTCGTGATGGCTGCTATCCGTGCAGTTCCTTCGGCCTGAAGGCTTTCGGGTGCCGTATTTTACTGAAAATGATTCCCAACACGCTCCTCCGTTATTTGGAACACGGTACCGTCGATATTAGTCGGGAATGCTTGAAATATGCATGCATGAGCCCAAGAAGTAAACATCTCTGCATGGACGCCTTTGACCTCAATGCAAGCGTGATAGCCACGGTTATATGGGGCGGTAACTCTTTCGGAAACTTCTGGGCCCTCGCTGTGTAAGCTGTTCTTTCTAGTAGCACTAAGATAAAGCAAAAAATACCCGTGCGGCTACTGCTCATTACAGCTCGTAAGGTACGGATAGAATATTTTGTCTTGTTTGACGTACAAAACGATATAGGGTATATTTAAGAGATGCGTGGACGTGCATTGGCTCTCTACAGCAACCACAAAATAGCAAAGGAAAACATACAATCAACTTGATATCAAGGGACACGAAGGAACAAGCTAAATGTACACTACCTCATGCACGGTCGGTTAGGACGGTCGAGCATTTCGAATGGTATTTATTACTCGAATGAAGTTAACGAAAGCAAAATCTCCTGCTACCAGCAGAATAGCAAGCACAATGAGTGTGCGTGGGGAGTTAAAATGTACAGTGTACGACGTTAGAATAACTCTTCATTCGCCACGCATTTCTGTAGTCACTGCTAAACAACCCCTGATGTGGTACAAGACGGCGCCAGTAGACAGTGGATGACTGGAAACGAGTGATGTGGAACGATGAATCACGATACACTCTCTGTCAATCCTACGGGGTAGTTTGGGTTTGACGAATACGAAGAAAACTTAACATGACATCATGTGTAGTGACAACCGATGGAAGGCTTTGTATTTGGCGAATTACTAGTGAACGTTACTTGCCAACATTTTATATTGCCATCAAAGAAGTACAGAGGCGATGGTGTTACGATGTTGGAGTATTTTTCATGGTCATCATGTGTTCCCGTTATTGCGCTTAATAAAAAGCTAAATGCAAGATATGAAGACACTTTACAGCATTGTTTATTGAGGAACTGTTCGGATATGATTGTGATATTCCTGGCTGTGGCCGCCAGTATTTTATTTTGCTAGAAGCTCGCCTTTATGCTGCTTGATACACGTGAAGTAGGACATGGTGTAAAAGTGGAATGAGGTACAAGCGACAGAGACGGACGCGTAACTATGTTTTGGTCATTCTTCAGAGCCGGATATGCCATGCTCTTTGTCGGAAATTGGATGGAACAGCTACAGTGCAATTAAGAAAGCTATGTCGAGTGTTGTAAAAGATAGTGTAAGATGTGTGATTATTTAAAACGTAAACAAATAGGTTCCATTCATGAGAAGCGTCGTCTACCATCATTGCCAGTACTACGGATCTTACCTTCTGGAGATACAGAGACTAACCCGGGCAAGTGGCATCCCATAAAAAGCACTATCGTAGTTTCAAGTTGACGGCGTAGCAGCCTCCCAAAAAGAAGATCTCACGACCAATGAGCTGTCTTCTACGCTGAGGACACAACTTTACAAGACGACAACTTGTTCGAAAGAACGGTTACTGACTTTTATACAGTGTCTCCAGATCTCTCCAGCTTCCAGATCTGATTTCCAAAGAGGACACATAATTTATTCATGGCTTCTTCTTGCTGGGGAATGTGTATTCAAAGTAGAGGCTACTATCCGTTAACGAGAACTGTAAACCGGGTGAGATGTGAAAATAATAGTGTGAACAGTGGGCTGTAATGATTGTCATAAAATGCCCGAATCAGTAGTGGATGAACAGTGAAAAAGATTTAAAAAATCCATACTGTGTGAAATGTGAAATTATATCCTGTTTGAACTTTTGTAAGTTTCTTTGAACTATTAGGCAAAAAATTTTTGAAATGTCGCTAATTAATCCGCATAGCATAGTTGAAAGTGAAAAAGTGAAAATGCAAAATTAAGTGTAAAGTTATAAGTGTGTGGGAGGTCCAAAGGGATTACTTTTTTTTCTCAACTACAAGAGACAACGCCTCAGGGACAACTTAGCAGAGCGGCGTTAAGAAGGTCAGGCGGATAACAGAAAAGCAACACCTGCCGTCTCCACCAGCCGTAGTGCAGCGCAAGCGAGCGACGAATGGCAGAATTAGGCGTCTGTGGTTGACTACGGCAGCCGAAGGCCCCCAACACGAAAAAACAAAGCGCCGAACAGCAACATCACGCCGGAGAAGAAGGTAGCGTGTACCCTGATAACAGCCAGCGAGTGAAAGCTAGTATTGACTGCCAAAGGTGTTTTTAAGGATATTGTTAAACTGTTTCATAATAACTTCCTTAGTAACAAAATGTCAGGTGAAAGCGAAATGCGGAACAATCTTAGAAGCAGAGAGGCAGTGCAGTCTCGGGGTAATGAAATTGAAGAGACAAGTCAATTACACGGCATGCCAAAAGAAATTAGTAAAATTAGTAAGGCGAAAATGTACAAAATCAGTTGGATGATATCTATTTACTAGAGTAATCAGATGTAGAAACCGAAGTTTTCCAAGAAAACATAGTTACATATACTAGCAATACTGAATTTTGAGAGGTGGATTCTGACGTGTCATGAGTGTTAATGGTAAGTTAAATAAGGTGAATGGTGATGCCAGAGGTGATGCCTCTGACACCATCATTGCTAATGAATCAACAAGTAGAACAAGTAGATTATGCCATGGAACAACATCAGCTGATACACTGCCTACATAAGATATTAATAAAAGCATGGTTGAAACATTAGTAGAGCTAGTATCTGGGCAAAGAGAATTAAAATTAGGGCTAATAGAAGCGACAGAACAGGGGCAATAATCACTTGCTGATATAATAGAAGCAACAACAGAGGACATAGCAAAAGTTAACCGTAGGTGTAAACATTTAGAGACCAGGTTTGATTAATTGAGGTTAGTTTTTGAGCTGAATTAACTAATCTCTTTCGGCTTGTGTTGACATCTTCTACTTTTTATTCAATGACCATCATTACTAGCAGACAGATGGCGTAGTGATGGGTAGTTCGTTGTCTCCTGTGATCGCAAATTTGTTTTGGAAGACTTCGAGGAACGTGCATTGAAGTTGGCGCCTTTCAAACTCGCTTCTTTTTCAGACATGTTGACGATACTTTCTTTGTTTGGCCTCATGGTAGGGAGAATTTGAGTATCATTCTAGACCATCTGAACTACATCAACCGACTATTCGTTTTACGATAAACGTGGAAGAGGATGGTTGCCTTCCTTTTCTTGATGTTTTGGTTAGGAGGAACGATGATGGATCATTGGGACATGCAGTTTATAGGAAACGTACTCACACCGACTTGTATATATAGGCTAACAGTTGTCACCATCTGGCTCAGCGTGAATGGGTACTTGGTACACAGCGCACATGTCCTTTCCGACACTGAGACTTTGCCAGCTGAGCTGTCCCATATTGATGCTACGTTTCGTCAAAATGGTTACAGTGAAAGGCAGATCGAACGTGCGTTCCGATATCGACTGATGATAATTCTGAGTCAACACCTAAGTCTACCGCCTTTTTGCCTTACGCAGGAAGCACTTCCAACAAGATCGGTCGTATTTTACGGAAATACGATATGACATGTGCTTTCCGACCTCCATCTAAAATTAAAGTGCTTTTGGGTTCTGTCAAGGTTGATCTTGTTTTGCGTAAGGAGGGTGTGTATCGCATTCATTGTAGCTGTGGCATGGCATGTATTGGTCAAACTATCAGGACCGTGGGCGACCGATGTACTTAGCATAAAAGGCACACATGATTACAGGAGCTAAAATGATCTGCTATTGCGGAAATCGCTTGGATACTGGTCACCCCATGCTATATAACAACACCGCGATATTTGGTGGCACGTCCAGCTATTTGCACAGTGTTATTAAGGAGGCAGTTGAGATTAAATTAGAGAGCAACTTTGTACACAGGAATGGAGGTTTTAGTTTAAACTCTGCTTGGAATCCTGCTCTCTCCCTTGTCAAAAAACTGAAGGATAGTCAATGTTACCTCACCTGCTAGTTCTTAGTCTCCCTATCGATCTCTGACTTTGGTCATCTTTGGTGGCCCCAGTGTTCAGTGTGCGTTATCTCTCCTGCATCAGTCTGAGAACTGAGGTTTTACATCTGCTTGCACATCGCTTGTCCGTTGCAGTTTGCCTTGAAAATGGCGATGTGTACTACCGCCGAAATATCGGCGGTCGCTTAAAATATTACCCGGCTGAACGCCCGTAAGTTGTCTGAAAATTGTATACTCCAGGAGAAACTCAGGTCTCACAAAATATATTTAGCTTACAAAAGCGGATTGTTGTAGAAATACTGAGAGAGGACAGGTTACTCTCTCACCTATTTTTCATAAAGATTTTGTTACAATGTTACCACTATTTCAGGGCTCTGGTAGAGAGTAAGTTGTGATCCATCTCCCTGATCGCTAGATCGTGAGATTTTGCATTTCACAGGTGCCGCCTTACTCCTCCCCACTGCCGCACGCGCCTCGCTAGCTGCTAGTTGCACCGGTGCACCAAGCAAACAGGGTAACATACTGCTGCTCCTGTCTTTAGGGCGTACATATCCCAACCGTCACTTGCTCTCAGCAGCACCAATAGAAACTTCTTTTGATCATCGATCAAAATCTGCTCAGCGTCAGATTAACACAGAGAGCGTTATCCATATTTTTTAGGACCAGATTACTTGACTTACTTGTATCACCCAGGATCCTTGTGCATTGTGGTCTTAAACCACTTGTTAGTTGTTCACGATATTGTAACATTATTTATTTAACTTTAATTATGTCGGCATTTTTTTGCTTTTTGGAAAATAAATGTCGTAAGTAAACTAAATTTTGCCTACCTTCTCAATCAAATCAACCTGCTAGAATTAATTTTCATTGTGTATGACCCTGCCAGAATAACTTTCATTGTGGCGACCCTGCCTGTATAACTTTCAAAACTAATAGTAAAATTAGGAAAAATTATGTGATTTATAAAGGGATATTACATAGGAGAGCAGATCCTGAGAAAAAGTAATGGAAGGTCTATAGGGCGAAACAGTGTATCAGTAACCTAATTTGGTTTATACACTACCTCTACATAAGCACACTTTGGTGCGCAAAAATGCGCAGATAAGGTAAAGGAAAGCTGCTACTTCAGAAGTATCGAAAACGTCATGGAAGTATTGAAAACGTGCATTAAATATTAGAAGACCAAGGTGTCTAATTCTAGCAATAGAATGGAAATGCACCCGTGGTGTTGGATATGTTGTCAAATGATGTGAAATTGTATCCATTGAGAACGGCCACTGGTAATGCGGTAACAGACAAAATAAAGAATGTCTGTGTTACCACGGTAGGGAAACCCGAGAGAATCATTAATGATAACGAAAGCAATTCAGTTCATTACACTGGAAGGGAATGTTAAATGACTTAGATATAAAACCTATTTACATTTCAAAGTACCATCTTCAAGCCTAGATGAGCGTGTGAGTGATGAGAGAGATTTATAGATTATTTAGAACCTACTGTTCTGTGAAATATTATACATGGATAAAATATGTGGAAGAGTTTGAAAGAATAATCAATGAGGTGCCTCACTCGATCACAGAACTACCTCCACAGGAACTGATGATGGGGGAAAGTGCGCCTAGTATTATAGAGCAAATAATTAGCTTTCCACCCAGACATGAATTATCTACTCAAGAAAAAAGAGACCTGGCATCAAAGAGGATAAAGGAAAAGGTGGCTAAGCATAAGAGTAAACATGATCAGCAAATCAGACAGGTATCGTACCAAGTTGATGAATTGGTGCTAATTAAGTCAGGACAAACGTACTGAATAGTCTGTTCGGAAACCAAAAAGTTCCATCAAAAATATAAGGGTTTGTATAGGATAATTAGATTGGCTCGCCCGACTGCTGTGGAGGTGGCCAACCCAAAGACGGGACACAGCAAAGGATATCAAAAGTTTCATCAGAAACAGAGAAACCTCAGGGGCAATAGCACTCTTTGCATTGCTAGGCAGCCGATGCCTACCAGGTATCCGAGTTAACTAACAGTTTATTTCCTTTCTTATTACTATGTAGGTTCTTCCCTCTTCATCATTCTGAACTAAAATCTGTCATATGTCCTTTTTTTCTACTCAAAATAAAAAGAGAAAAACAAAAAGGAGACAAAAAGGGATCAACTGGAACAAAGTTTGCGAAACTAGCACAGAAACTTGGCTATAAGATCTAAAATCATCATCCATACAGGCAGGAGAATACCCTATAAACTGCATACAGAAACTTTATATATATGGTATGAAACACGAATAAATTAAATATGCGTATATACAGCGAAGACAATCTTCTATATTTCTTTATTTAGCTAGCTTGCAGCTGATGTAGATGAAGAGGACAACGCCAAACCAAGTAAGGGGACAAAATTAGAACAAACAATACGCAATGTTCCTGACACGATGAGATTAAACTTTATTAGCAACAATGGGTAGATGGTTTGCGAGTGATTACAAACAGTGATGATGTTTCCGCAGCAATACGTATGTATTTAGGTTAGTTAAAGTTAAAGTGATGAAAGAGTTTTGTATCGACCAGAGAAGTCGACCACTCATATATATGATAATGAAAGAAATTTGGATCGACCACAGGAATCGAGCAGCAGTTAGGGAATAGGAAGGTAATAGCCGATGTGAGAGTTGGTCACACATTTAGGGATCAGCAGATGAGGTATTTCCGCCGAAGCATTGTTATTAATTGTGTGGAGAAATGTTACCCACACAGCTAATGAACACAAAACATGACTCTCACATAGGACACACACAATAATTAGTACTGAAGTACAAATGCATAAAGCACATGAGAAATATTTCTTATATTCATAGTGTTTACATGTTTGTGCAGCAAAGTCCATAATAAGCTACAAGCAAATAAAACCAACAGGTTTTGTTTCGCTATGTTTCTGTGTCATCACGATTTATGTTGTCTTCAGTTCTCTCCAAAGTCCTGTGAATCTTGTTCGAATGTCCAGTTAAATTATCGAATAAAACGAAAATAAAACCCTAAATATAAAATAAGAGCTACTCTCATATCATTTCCATTTTCAATACGTAGACGTAAGGTAGCGGTGCGTCGAGCGCCGGTATGAACTTGAGCGCTGACTGGGATGAGTCACGCCTGATGTGTAACAGCAAAATATTCCAGGTGATGCGAGAGTGCACTGACCGATGAGTCCAGGTTAGGAAATCAAAACATTAGCCACGCGAGGAGACAATTCCAATGCAAGCCCTGTAGTCACCGTAGGACTAAACCAGACTTTTTAAATATTATTATATTATGTTCAATGCAACTTCGTGTGTATTGTAAAAATATGTAACATCTATGTACGAATTTTATGTAATCACACTTATATGATGATATACACTCCTGGAAATGGAAAAAAGAACACATTGACACCAGTGTGTCAGACCCACCATACTTGCTCCAGACACTGCGAGAGGGCTGTACAAGCAATGATCACACGCACGGCACAGCGGACACACCAGGAACTGCGGTGTTGGCCGTCGAATGGCGCTAGCTGCGCAGCATTTGTGCAACACCGCCGTCAGTGTCAGCCAGTTTGCCGTGGCATACGGAGCTCCATCACAGTCTTCAACACTGGTAGCATGCCGCGACAGCGTGGACGTGAACCGTATGTGCAGTTGACGGACTTTGAGCGAGGGCGTAGAGTGGGCATGCGGGAGGCCGGGTGGACGTACCGCCGAATTGCTGAACACGTGGGGCGTGAGGTCTCCACAGTACATCGATGTTGTCGCCAGTGGTCGGCGGAAGGTGCACGCGCCCGTCGACCTGGGACCGGACCGCAGCGACGCACGGATGCACGCCAAGAGCGTAGGATCCTACACAGTGCCGTAGGGGACCGCACCGCCACTTCCCAGCAAATTAGGGACACTGTTGCTCCTGGGGTATCGGCGAGGACCATTCGCAACCGTCTCCATGAAGCTGGGCTACGGTCCCGCACACCGTTAGGCCGTCTTCCGCTCACGCCCCAACATCGTGCAGCCCGCCTCCAGTGGTGTCGCGACAGGCGTGAATGGAGGGACGAATGGAGACGTGTCGTCTTCAGCGATGAGAGTCGCTTCTGCCTTGGTGCCAATGATGGTCGTATGCGTGTTTGGCGCTGTGCAGGTGAGCGCCACAATCAGGACTGCATACGACCGAGGCACACAGGGCCAACACCCGGCATCATGGTGTGGGGAGCGATCTCCTACACTGGCCGTACACCACTGGTGATCGTCGAGGGGACACTGAATAGTGCACGGTACATCCAAACCGTCATCGAACCCATCGTTCTACCATTCCTAGACCGGCAAGGGAACTTGCTGTTCCAACAGGACAATGCACGTCCGCATGTATCCCGTGCCACCCAACGTGCTCTAGAAGGTGTAAGTCAACAACCCTGGCCAGCAAGATCTCCGGATCTGTCCCCCATTGAGCATGTTTGGGACTGGATGAAGCGTCGTCTCACGCGGTCTGCACATCCAGCACGAACGCTGGTCCAACTGAGGCGCCAGGTGGAAATGGCATGGCAAGCCGTTCCACAGGACTACATCCAGCATCTCTACGATCGTCTCCATGGGAGAATAGCAGCCTGCATTGCTGCGAAAGGTGGATATACACTGTACTAGTGCCGACATTGTGCATGCTCTGTTGCCTGTGTCTATGTGCCTGTGGTTCTGTCAGTGTGATCATGTGATGTATCTGACCCCAGGAATGTGTCAATAAAGTTTCCCCTTCCTGGGACAATGAATTCACGGTGTTCTTATTTCAATTTCCAGGAGTGTAATTTAGAGTATTTCTGAGCTATGTGATAGTAAACATCATACATTGACGGCCTAGTGCTGGCATGAATAAAAAAAAAATGATGGCATTGCACTGATATTAGATTAAAAATGTGTGTTGTGCAAAGATGGACGGCATTGCGCCGACAACATATATTGTTTAGTTCCTGTCATATATAAACATCAATAAGTCTAGTGAGTATTTATGAGGAGTTTTAAAGGCCCAGGTACTCTGGTTTATTGTTGAATAACAAGACTACAGAAAATTAAAAGGAGAGCTTTGTGCTGAAATTCATAAATGATATTTTGTAGTAAGAAGAAGTTCATGATGTAATATGTGCTTAGTTAAGGTTATTTGATAGAATTTAGATGTCATAGTATATATTTAGCATTAGTAAGTCAATGGTTTTGTGTAATTAAGATGAGATTTTAGGAACAATTTCTTAGTTGTTGTTGTTTATTAATAATTTCCTTGAATAAGATAGTAGGGGAGCTACTGAGAGAATGGAAACTTCAATATTTTCTTCAAATTTGTGGCAAATTTTTCTCATTTCCATACTTGTTAGTTGTCTTCGTGAACCGGCCAATTCTGGAAATCAAAGGAGGGCGATGTGTGATATTCCTGGCTGTGGCCGCCAGTATTTTATCTTGCTAGAAGCTCACCTTGATGCAGCTTGATACTCGTGAAGTAGCATATGATACAAAAGTAGAGTGAGGTACAAGCGACAGTCACGAGGTGGAATCCGCCAATTTTACTGAACATGCTTCCGATTGGTCGGCACAATCGGGTGCTAGAAGCCAGAACGCCCAACTACTCTTATCAATTATTTATATACATTTCTTGTATTTAACCCAGTTTTTTGTATGACAATCTCTCATGGTTACCGTAGGAGTCTATGTTTTTGTTTATTAAATTTGTACTAGTTTTAAGAAACATAACAATAACGATATTGCAACCGAAGTGCTTCGGACGCCTGCGGTTCGCTTTGGCGCGCCTGGAAGACGAATTATTTCGGCTGCACTAATCAGATTGTTTCGGGTGTTCTTCAGAGCCTGACGTGTAAGCCTATTTCGGGCGTTCTAGAAGGACGGATGCGTAAATATGTTTCGGTCGTTCTTCAGAGCTGGACATGTCATACTTTGTATTGGAAACTGGATGGAACAGCTACTGTACAATTTAGAAAGCAGTGTTGAGTGTTGTAAAAGACAGCGTATAATGTGTGATTATTTAAAATATAAACAAACAGGAAATATTAATGAGAGGTGTCACCTGCCATTTATTGTCAGTACTACGGATCTTGCCATCTTTAGATACAGAGTCTAACCTTGCCGGTGGCCTGCCATAAAAAGCACAGTGACAGGTTCAAAAGTTAACAGTGTAGCAGCCTCCGCCGAAGAAGATCCCAAAACCGACGAGCTGTCCTCTGCGCTGGGGACACAACTTTGGAAGACGACAGGTTGGTGGAAAGAATCGTTAGGGACTCTTATTCAATCTCTTCAGATCTCTCTAGCTTCTAGATCTGACTTCCAAAGAGGACACATAATTTATACGATGATTGTTTGTATCAGCATGACAGTGCATCTTGTTATAAACCAATATCTGTGGGGCAATAGTTTCTGGATAATGATATTCCTGAAATGTACAGGCCTACCCAGGATCCCAACCTGAATCCAGTGAAGCACAGTTATATTGAACGTCGATTTCTTGCTTGTTCGCAGCCTCCAACATCACTACCTTCCCTCGTTTCAGTTCATAAATTTTGTGAAGCGATAAAGTTAGTGAACTGCTAATAGATGTTGACTCTGAAATTACTGATATATCAGACCACCACTTAAATAATTTGACAATTCATAGGCTTCCTTTACCACGATACAGATAAGTTGGCTGTTTCTCAGGGAGTTCCTTAGGGGTGGAGATGTGGTTATGTACGTAAAAACCGGTATTCCATTTGAGTCCATAGACGTATCTCGACACTGCACTGAACACATATTTGAATGGTGTACTGGGGCAGTTAAATTTAGTGAAAGTAATCTTCTAATTGTTTTAGTTTATAGGTTCCCTAACTCTGATTTCAGAGCATTTCTGCTCAAGCTAGAGAGGGTTCTTGATTCACTTTATAGGAAGTACCAGAAATTATTAAATGTCGTGATTTCAATATTAGTTTTGTATGTGATTGTGTAAGAAAAAGAATGTTGAATGATCTGCTTAACTCATATGATCTGATGCAGACCGTGTTTTTTCCAGCTACAATGCAGGGGGATATTAGCACAGCGATAGAGAATATTTTTATTCAGTCTTCATTAGTAGATGGGCATTCTGTTAGTAAAACCGTGAATGGTCTTTGAGACCATGATGCACAAATTTTGTCCTCAAACCAAAGTCATATTTAATTACAAACTTTGTAGGAAAATTAATCCAACAGCAATAGAGAATTGTTTAAACCTTGTCAGGGAAGAAGAGAGGCAGTATGTTTATAGTGCCAATAACATAGATGATAAATACAATACTTTCCTTAACTCATTTCTCATGCTCTTTGCGAGTTGCTTTCCATTAGAACATTCTGAACGGGGTACTAGCAGTAACAGGCAGCCCAGGTGGCTGACAGTTGGCATAAGGATATTTAGGGAATAATAATGTGTTCAAGGTTGCATGTGGCTGTAGATATTGCAGTAGTGAATACAACAACATTGGTTCAGCAGAGAAGGAATGGAAATGTCTAAAACAAGAAATACCAGAAGTAGGCTAGACATATAGACGTATGAGAAAGGTCACTGGGAAGAAATCTTGAGTAATTGGAGGATAATTAAATTGATTGACACAAGACAAAGACACCATAAAATTTAGGTGTAGAGAAAAATAAAAGCAATTAAATTTGAATGCAATCAGTTGGTGAAGCAAAGGAATTAAAATGAAGTGGAAATACGAAGAAGGTCAAGAGACAGAAAATAGAATACCTGTCGGAGGGATAGATTCAAAGTACAGAGACCCCACAATAAGTTTTGGAGAATGTACAGAGAAAGGTGTCAATGTTATAAGTGCTCAAACATTTCCACTGTTAAATACACCGGAAAGAATGGAGAGGTGAAAAGGATACAATGAGGTCATCTATGATGGGGAGGAACTATCTGATCTCATGAAAGAATTAGCAAGGTGCGTCGATTTAGAAAAGATAGAGGATCAAGTATTAATGTTATACAGTCTTTTAGAAGACTTTTGATCAGTTTTTGCCATTCTGTACCTTAATTGGTAAAAACTAAACCCTTATAGGATCACTTTATTGTCCCTTTGTCTGCCAGTCCACCCCTATTCCTCAGGAAAGGGTGGAGATATCAAGTTGAAAATTATGTCAGGTACTAAAATCTATGATCCATTCACAGTGTAAGAAGTTTAAACTTGTAAGTCCATGCTATCGAAAGACATGGCTATGTATTAAGACCCCTTTTCCTCTGAAGGGTCGATGTATTCTTCAAACTGATCGATCACCCAGAGTATCACAACAAGACTGTACATTGCACTGACCCATCATTTCTGGAACCATATCAATGGAAGTGCTGTTCACTTCATATTTATGTCATCTCAGTTATAGGGCAGAGCCTGTGCTACGCCATTTTGTTGAGTCTGCCTACATCCAGCAGCAAGCATACATTCAGGGGCAAATTAACCCCGTCTACCTCCCCTTAAACTATTGATTTATGACCCCATGAGGCTTGATTCATGACTCCCTGGAGGTAATCCCTTCTTCTGAGAACTCTCTATCCCACCCCTTTCTCCTTCTCCTCCCCATCCCCTCTGGGAAATTCCCCATCACCCTCCTAGCCCTTGTCGATACATGCACACTTTTGATGGCAAATTAACTGACTAATTACATTGATCAATTATCTAACCCATCTCCCTCTGGGAAATACCAGAATCTTACCCTCCCTTGTCCACTCCCTATTCCCTCACCCTTCTGGAAATTGATGAGAAAAAGCCTCAATCTGTGCTGGAGAGGAAGGATGTTGTGACAAGAAAGTAAAATCATTATCAACAATGTATAGGTGCATTTTCTTTATTTAATCAGTTTTCAGGAGACAGAGCTCTGCCACCTAAGTAGAGCTCACACCTGGCAGCACTTCCCATGATGTCATAAATGTAACCATCAAGGAATGGAATGAAGTGAAACACAGTATATTAGATATTTTTCGGGAAATAATGGTGATGCAGTGTGATGGGTTGATGATGCATTTCACTTCTCATAGAGACTACTGCCTGAGCTGGAGCAGTTCTTGATTTTTTTTTAAATGACTGGTCGACGTACATTAAAAATGTCGTCGTATTCCACTACCCCAGACTGAATGCACCAGATGTGTTCACCTTGGCATATGGACTTCGACGGAGCTAGTTCACAAAACTGCCACAGAGGATGATGGAAACAGGTTTCTTTTTCTCCCCCAGCACCTCCCTTGGGAACCAATACGAACACAGCATTCACTACCTCACCCACCTGAAAATTTGCGGCAGCCAACAAGAGCACAGGAATGCTGCATCTGATCACGCGATCATGATATAACAGCGAAGCACAGTCACAGAAAGTAACTGGAAGAACCATGAAGTGACAACGGCATCTGAGATCCTCATCTGCCCCCGCATGACAGAAGAAGTGCAAAAATAAGTCCTCATACAGTTCAGCAACCTAGCTTTAGCTACTTTCCAAGGTCATTTCACTATACACAACCCATACATGCGGATCATCATAAGTAGTAGACTTATTTTTTTGGACTTCTATTTAGTTAACGAAAAATACAAGGTAACATGTTTGTACAAAAATATAATTAATTTCTAAATACACATTTACACACAGAATACAATCATTTCTTTATGTTTGTTTGGTGTAGTTTTAATAACATCCAGCTTACTATTTTAGTTATAATTTAAATCTACATTGGGATCTTATAATCCTTTCTCCATCCAGTAATCTGACAGGTATAAAGTAGCTATTAAACAACATATCTAAAATTCTTCCCGTAAACTATTTCCTTTATTGCTTTAACGGTTAGCTCTGTTGCCTCCAGCAGTTCTAGACGAGAGCATTCGGTGGTTTTAATTTCTTGCATAACGCTATGGTTATAACACTCAATGTCTTCGAGGGTGTACATTGCTCTCTTTTCTGCTGTACATTCCTGTGGAATTTCCGTATAGATTTTGAAGTTTACAACTTTTTCAAACGAATTAGCATTAAATGTTGTCATTCCGTCGGTTTTAAGCTCTGTAAACGGGTGTTCTGTTGCTAGGTGCACAACACCCAGCCCAGCACACTTAGATAGGAATAACCATCCCTTTTAAGCAGATGCAGGTGAGAATTGAGCTTTATAAAGAGTTTTTTTGAGCGCCCTTTAATGTAGTGAACGTGTTCTAATCCATCAGTTCTGGCCAGGACCCCTACATATGGCCAATTACTATTGTTGTTAACATTAAATGTAGATATTTTGTTTTCTTCAGTTGTAGCCAGATTTCGCCACACACTGTATTCACTGTATGTAAACCTTTCTTGTACTTCTGCAATATCGTTTTCTTCTTCCAATAGTAGTTCATATTCGTCCTTTTGAATGAATTAGCATTGACTACAGTAATGTGATGCTTACGTGGATCTGCTTGACCATTGTAGCCCATTACCTTTAACTGCCTGTGTACAGTCATTTTGCTAGATGGACTGCTCGTGGAACTTCGGTACTCACGAGTGTTTCCTTCCACTCACTTCGTGCTATTTTACAAACATCCTACACGATACTCGACTGTCCCTGTCTGACGGTACATAAGGTCTACCTGCTCAAGGTTTATATGTGGTTGTTCCTAAGCGTTTCCAATTCACAGTCACGTCACCTATAGTCAACTTTGACAGCGTTAGAAGGATTGGAATGTTCCTAAGGGATTTGATGCTCACGTTACTTCTAGTGAGTCTTCTGATCTTCTCATTCTGCTGTCACTGCTTCAATATCAGCAAAACAAAGCTCCCTGCCTCCTGTTGTGGTTCCGCCTCTGCTGATAGCTAGGGGTCAATTTCGCATTAAATAAGGTAATCTGGCTACTTTTCATCAGACAGTGTATAACTGGTGGCAACCAATTGCCGCCTAAACTGAAGAGGTTTTACCATTGCTCTACAAACAACGTGGCTGTAGGGGTCTATCTCATCGGCCCAAGACAAAAGAATCAGTTACATTCTAAATTATCTAACTTACTAATACATTTTAAACTAGTATTTCCGTACATAATACAACCGCATTCGATCCTGGTTGTAATTGATTTCCGATTAATATTCACCAAAACCTTGTTGTTGGCTTCACACCTAACTGTTTAATGGTGCTACGATGTTCATGATTGGGAGATAAGTATTAATAATAAGCTCAGTGTGAGGAATCCAGCTGGGCCTTTATGCCCAAGCATAAAGCCTACAGCTTTATGTGGAATTAATAATTACTATCGAGTATTTCACTATAGGAAACAGGAAAAATTATAATGTAAGACTTGTTCGATTTGGTTTCAACGTCGTTTGTGCACGACCAGTTGTCTAAATCTATTACAGCATTTGTTTGCCGTCTGGGGATGGGGATCGCCTGAGGAACCAGATGAGTATAAACATACCCCTGTATTTCAGCATTGTGAGTAATCATTTCTTCGCGATCCCTCGATTAAAGTGTGCTAACGATAGCGCCACAATGAAAGTTCCTGGATGGGACTAATAATCTGATAAGCTGGTCCCAATATCCGACTTGTATCTCTCTCTTCTAGAAGACAGCAGCAATACACACGCCAAGCTAATTGGATATATATACAGGGTTATTACAAATGATTGAAGCGATTTCACAGCTCTACAATAACTTTATTATTTGAGATATTTTCACAATGCTTTGCACACACATACAAAAACTCAAAAAGTTTTTTTAGGCATTCACAAATGTTCGATATGTGCCCCTTTAGTGATTCGGCAGACATCAAGCCGATAATCAAGTTCCTCCCACACTCAGCGCAGCATGTCCCCATCAATGAGTTCGAAACGGTAAGGCTTCTGCTTTAGCCTTTTCCGTAAGATTTTCCAAATCGTTGGCTGTGGTACGTTTAGGTCCCTGCTTGCTTTATTCGTCGACTTCCGCGGGCTACGCGTGAAACTTGCCTGCACGCGTTCATCCGTTTCTTCGCTCACTGCAGGCCGACCCGTTGATTTCCCCTTACACAGGCATCCAGAAGCTTTAAACTGCGCAAACCATCACCGAATGGAGTTAGCAGTTGGTGGATCTTTGTTGAACTTCGTCCTGAAGTGTCGTTGCACTGTTATGACTGACTGATGTGAGTGCATTTCAAGCACGACATACGCCTTCTCGGCTCCTGTCGCCATTTTGTCTCACTGCGCTCTCGAGCGCTCTGGCGGCAGAAAACTGAAGTGCGGCTTCAGCCGAACAAAACTTCATGAGTTTTTCTACGTATCTGTAGTGTGCCGTGACCATATGTCAATGAATGGAGCTACAGTGAATTTATGAAATTGCTTCAGTCATTTGTAATAGCCCTGTATTTCTATCTGAATGGCGATTTGGACATTATCGTAAGCTGATAGCATGTTCGAGAATAATGTTATTACGAATGTCTTTTTGAGGAAAGGTTAGGAAACATCAGAGCATAGGGGTTTCATGCTGTCGATCATGCCTAGGCCTTTAACAACGGTAAACTGGGACCAGGCTATTAATACATTAGTTTGCAGACATGGCCCAAGACATTCATTGGCAAGTCAAGAGTTCTCCCTTTACAATAGGACAAGTAACCTGGTCTATACTACATGAGTTACGATATCCTGGGTTATAGCACAGGTGTAATAATTTTTTTAGTCCAATCCCCAGTAATTACACCAGTTTCTCACGTTTCATTGAATATCGAAAGAAGCAGTTCTAAAGTTGATGGGGGTTTATCAAATGACAAATAACACAGTCAAACCCTGGTGAGAGTTTGGTAGAAGTTTTCATATTTACGTCCAACTTATTTCTGGTGAATGGAGCTATTAGAGAATAAATGCAATCTGTTTCATGAAGAACTGCCATGGGAACTCAAGGGCAAGAGGGGGAGCTACTCCTTTTTCGAATTGTACCCAAATAGGAACCTATCTTGACACATTAACTACATGGAACACACTACTGAGGAAACTACTTAAAATATTTTAGCGGTTGAACTTCTTCTACGCCCACCTAATGTTGGAGAACTTATTCTAACTATTAGTGCAGTTGTCTCAGGTTTCCATTTTTGTCTTCTTCTGAATCACTTTGTGTTCATTTCCAGTCTTCTGTACTGCAAGAATCACTCCAACGTCTGTTTCCTACGATATAAGTTAGGATTAACGTTCGTCTGCCCACAATTTGGAGTAGACTAGAAAAGACATGATTTCACAGACCAAAGCTTAGTTTCCCGCTGTGGTATTGTGTTTCTTTCCCGTAGAACTACGGCTGACGTAAGAGTGGTGTAATTTTCGCTTGGCGTCCATGCAGGAGTACTTTCCTCGAGTACATACTCTGTGGTAGTTTGGTAATTTTATCGCATTTTCCATGAGTTGATTGCATAATACGCCACATTCTTAACTCCAGGCTCAATAGTCGTTTTGTGTTTGTTGTCTGGTTCCAACGAATGTTTCACGATCTGTTACTCAGAAATTTTATGAAAGTGGAGCAAGCTTGCCTCAAATGCAACAGAATTTTTTAAAATAAGAGGATATCAATGTTGGAGAGTCGTTACTCTGACAAAATTTAGATCGTCAATTGCACTACAGAATTGATATCTTTCTAGGTCGTTAACAGTGTTAACACCAGCTATTGAAATAAATTCCCACTGATAATAAATTCGGATTGGAGCTTATCTGATGCAAAACATCAGAACTGGTCACAATGAGAAAGAGTTTATACGTGGGTATTATACTGATGTTCGCCATTGGGGGTCCCCTGCAGAAATATTCAGACGTGCTTCTTCTACAGCCGTCCGCCGTCCATATTCGCAAAAGTGTTGGCGATGCAGCATTTTACGCATGAACTGACTCCCTGGTTATGTTCCATCGTTGGATTTCATGTCGGGCGATATGGGTGGCCAAATAATTCGCTTCAGTTGTCTGTAATGTCCTTCAAACCAATCACGGACAATTATGACCCGGAGACATGGCGCACTGCCATCCATAAAAATTCCATCGGTTTTTTTGGAATATGAAGTCCTTGAATGGCTGCAGATGTTCTCCACGTAATCGAATATAACTATTTCCAGTCAATGACCGGTTCAGTTGGACCAGAAGATCCAGTCTATCTCATGTAAACACATCCCACGCAATAAGCTTGCACTGTGCGTTGTTGACTGGCAGGGTCCATGGCTTCATGGGGTCTGCCACACTCGAGCCCTATCATCAGCTCGTACCTACTGAAATCAGGACTCATCCAATCAGGCCACAGTTTTCCCATCGTCTCGGGTCCATCCGGTATGGTCACGAGCCCAGGGGAGATGCTGCAAGCGACTTCGTGCTGTAAGCAAAGGCAGTCGCGTCGGTTGTCCGCTGCCATAGCCATTTAACCCCAAATTTCAGCGCAGTGTCATAACAGATACGTTCGTCTTACGTCCCACATTGATTTATGCGGTTATTTCACGCGGTGTTGCTTGTCTGTTAGCACTGACAACTCTATGCAAACGCCCCTGCCTTCGGTGGTTAAGCGCAGGCCGTCTGCCACTGCTTTGCGCATGGTGAAAGGTAATGACTGAGATCTGGTATTCTCGGCAATACCTTGACATTTTGGATCTTGGAATATTGAATTTCCTAACGATTTCCGAACTGGAATGTCCCATGCGTTTTGATCCAACTGCATTTCCAGCTACCATTCCAAGTTCACTGCCTGTTAATTCCCGTCGTGCGACCAAAATCACCTTTGAAAACGTTTCGCATGACTCACCTGAGTACAAATTACATCCCCGCCAGTGCACTGCCCTTTTATTCCTTGTGTAAGCGATACTAGTGCCATCTGTATATGTTTATATCGAATTCCCATGGCTTTTGTCATCTCAGTGTAAGACATACTTGGAGAATTTTTGGAAAAGGATACTGGGGGCCACATAAGATAAAAAACAATACTACACCGCATTATCTTAGCTGTTCATCACTTTCTCCAACTTCCAAATACGGAACCTAAAGGGTATTTTCTAAATATTCTCGAAGAAATCGAAATTTTTGACAATAGATGGAAATATTATTTGCAGAAGGACCAACTGGACTACAAAAAAGACTGGTTTTTTATCTCTTCGTCGAACATCTACGAACACTATTGCGGAGCTTAGTATAGCATAGCGGAGTGACACAGTGTATGACCCTGGCACTGTACAAATAACTTTCCTACTCCGGGTTTCCTAGGACAATACTTAGTTACATGCCCATCGTTGTGCATCTCTGCCTCTTCCTTTGTACACTATTGTCGTGCTTCCATGCAGGAGTCAGAGCATATATGCTGTGGCGGGTGATCGCACTTGCTAAATTAATCTCCGGCTGTAGGGCAACACGCTTAGTTACAGGACACTGGATGTTTCACCTCATCAGGGAGACGGAGACCAAATGATAAGTTAGACTGTAATACTATGACGATGTGTAAATAGCGACAGCTAGCCTCTGATTTTGTTTTTAGCCCTTATCTTAATATTTAGGATTACTTTAGGCCGTTTTAACTGTTGTTACGATGTATGTGAGCTTTCGTAGTGCAAGGAACGACGTACTGATGTGCAAAGCTTTATACTATAAACAGATATTGTGCCCACCAGTTAACCTTTGATATAGATCGCTTCGGTGTTGCTTATAGCTGTTTTTATGTAACTCACTCAGAAGGCAGTGGTACAGCACGTTTACTTCAAACAATGTCTTTATGCTTCAGAAATATGACATGAAGTTTACAAATATTCCCTGGCGTACTTAGATGGCATCCTAATTTTTGTCAATGCAAACAATTAAAAATTTAAAAAAATTTCAAGAAAATGCGGTATTCTGTATGTTAGCGCGATCTGATGGAGCTGTTTCTGTTGTCATTCCACAGACACAGGTAAGCTACTTTGCTCTTAGGCTTCATGTGATTAACTATGTCGTGACTGTATCAATAGCATGTTGGTAGACGCAAGTTCTGGGGTGTTCATTATACACTCCTGGAAATGGAAAAAAGAACACATTGACACCGGTGTGTCAGACCCACCATACTTGCTCCGGACACTGCGAGAGGGCTGTACAAGCAATGATCACACGCACGGCACAGCGGACACACCAGGAACCGCGGTGTTGGCCGTCGAATGGCGCTAGCTGCGCAGCATTTGTGCACCGCCGCCGTCAGTGTCAGCCAGTTTGCCGTGGCATACGGAGCTCCATCGCAGTCTTTAACACTGGTAGCATGCCGCGACAGCGTGGACGTGAACCGTATGTGCAGTTGACGGACTTTGAGCGAGAGCGTATAGTGGGCATGCGGGAGGCCGGGTGGACATACCGCCAAATTGCTGAACACGTGGGGCGTGAGGTCTCCACAGTACATCGATGTTGTCGCCAGTGGTCGGCGGAAGGTGCACGTGCCCGTCGACCTGGGACCGGACCGCAGCGACGCACGGATGCACGCCAAGACCGTAGGATCCTACGCAGTGCCGTAGGGGACCGCACCGCCACTTCCCAGCAAATTAGGGACACTGTTGCTCCTGGGGTATCGGCGAGGACCATTCGCAACCGTCTCCATGAAGCTGGGCTACGGTCCCGCACACCGTTAGGCCGTCTTCCGCTCACGCCCCAACATCGTGCAGCCCGCCTCCAGTGGTGTCGCGACAGGCGTGAATGGAGGGACGAATGGAGACGTGTCGTCTTCAGCGATGAGAGTCGCTTCTGCCTTGGTGCCAATGATGGTCGTATGCGTGTTTGGCGCCGTGCAGGTGAGCGCCACAATCAGGACTGCATACGACCGAGGCACACAGGGCCAACACCCGGCATCATGGTGTGGGGAGCGATCTCCTACACTGGCCGTACACCACTGGTGATCGTCGAGGGGACACTGAATAGTGCACGGTACATCCAAACCGTCATCGAACCCATCGTTCTACCATTCCTAGACCGGCAAGGGAACTTGCTGTTCCAACAGGACAATGCACGTCCGCATGTATCCCGTGCCACCCAACGAGCTCTAGAAGGTGTAAGTCAACTACCCTGGCCAGCAAGATCTCCGGATCTGTCCCCCATTGAGCATGTTTGGGACTGGATGAAGCGTCGTCTCACGCGGTCTGCACGTCCAGCACGAACGCTGGTCCAACTGAGGCGCCAGGTGGAAATGGCATGGCAAGCCGTTCCACAGGACTACATCCAGCATCTCTACGATCGTCTCCATGGGAGAATAGCAGCCTGCATTGCTGCGAAAGGTGGATATACACTGTACTAGTGCCGACATTGTGCATGCTCTGTTGCCTGTGTCTATGTGCCTGTGGTTCTGTCAGTGTGGTCATGTGATGTATGTGACCCCAGGAATGTGTCAATAAAGTTTCCCCTTCCTGGGGCAATGAATTCACGGTGTTCTTATTTCAATTTCCAGGAGTGTATATTCAACTAGCAGATGTGTCTTGCGGGTTGATATCGGTAGAGGCTGTCCTCTGTTACCTGTGGCAGTTACCAAGCAGCTGGTGAAGCCGTTTCCGACCAGAGTGAGCGACGTATCCGCCTGCCGTGTTTTGCACAGCTCACAACCAAGGCTGCCATTCGTTCTGTTTTGAAACTCGGACTGAAGAGGAGAGGAGCGAAGTGGCTCAGACTTCGCAGACCAGCAAGTGGAGGGTGATTCTCTGGTCACACTGCTTTCGGCGAGGACACTCGGAAGCCCCAGAGCACGGGCTAGTAGCAGGCACAGGCCGGACATAATACTTGGCGCTGCCGACTCCGTCTCAAATGCCGACTGACATTATCAAGGAATTAAAATTGGTGACAATGTTTCCGAACATTCGCTTTCAACGTTTTCATGTTCCGGAAATAGCGCCTGGTTTTTTGATGAGACTAATTTTGGCTAGCGTCGTTTGGTTGCCCAGTTTCATCAGCTTCTGTAACGGTAAGGCAATGCGATCTAGTCTCAATACTGTTTCTGACGTCGTATGAGGTGTGCGTCAGGGTCACTCATTTCCTTTCTGGTCATAATGGACGCCTTTTGGACTTTGATTTGACTGAGGACCGTTCTCTGATTTTGGAGCTTAACAAACTTACCAACTGCACCTCATACTTTCTGAGGTTTATAGGTCTAATTTAATTAATCTCTGCTCTCCGTTTCCTGCCGCTTAATCACGTAATTTGTATAACTAGTGAAGGCTGATAGTGTTATTAATGTTATTAATTTATGTTCTGTATCGTAAGGGGTAATGGTCTTGGTAATGTTCTAAAATTTTCAGTTACATCTGGACTTTAAATATTCATGAAAAGGTTTACCCTGTGTATCCCATTGCTGACGTTTGTTATTGGTAATTTGCAATGAGTTACTTCACGAGATTACCGAACCAAGTAGGCGGAATCCACGTCGAGTTCGGGTGACAAGGTCCTGCTCTTAATGGTGTTTTCTGAGTTCAATCTTTGTAAAAATATCTGGCGTCTGTTTGACTCGTAAGTTGTCTTCTCGTTGTATTTTAATTATAAGGCTTCGGAAATAAATTCGTTTTCTTTCGTGGTAATAATTATTTTTGATGCTTAGAAAATCCAGCTCACAGCTCATGACTATACGTTTGGGTATTTCTGATATATTTCTCGTTGAATTTTTCTTTTCCTTTTTCGTGTAGTTTCTTCAAAAATGGCTTAATGCTGAAATGCATAAGGGTTACAGAAATATCACACATGCTTGTCAAGACGAGAGGCTTACTGTTCAAATCTCTGTCTTCTCCTCATCGTAAAGTCACCGGACCACGTAATTTTCATCATCCTTTTGTTAACGTCTCATCTCAGGCGTTGCGGTACTCTTCTAATTTCCCAAAAGTCCATGGTACATTTACATACGAAGCTGTACTCCAGAAGTACATTCTCAGAAAAATTATTTTCTGAAATTAAGGCCTGTTTGACTTCTTTTACAGCGAATTGATACCTTATACTGAGTCAGTTAGTTACTTTTATTCTATCTGCTTCCACCGTTATGCTTTGTTTGTTTAGTAGTCTGAACTGTTTTACGATTTGTAAGTATGCCACTAATGGCATTTAGGTCCTTCTGAATACTTTCAGCATTTTTTAGTTTCCTGTTAATCCATATTCTGTAGTAAGGAGGCTTGTAACCCTTTGCCCAGATCCTGCTATTTCTCCTCAATTTCAGAGAGATGAGAGACGTTATTGGCGAGTTTTATGACTAATATCATTTCACGCTGAATTTTTATGGCACATGTCCAGGTTTTCCTTTATTTCGTTCATTCCTTCTCTTAAGTACAGTAGAGCATCTCTGCGTTATGGCCTTTTCGACACCGGCACTTAGCCCTTAGCATCCTTTCTTGTCGTTCGTTCTTGTCTCTTGTATATATTATGTATTACAACTATTTCTCGACAGTATACATCAATGTCTCTGATTTCACACTTACTGCAGCACTCTACACAGTCGAACGACTCTTGTGAGTCATGAAATTATTTGAAACTGGTTAGTTATGTCTTAGTCATTGCTTCTAGTATTGGGTATCTTCAGAATTTCCCCTCTCGTACTTTTAACTCGTTATTCAGGGAAACAACTTACATGCAATGTAATGTTTTCTGCCTGAGTGTTCTTTGTTTATCTTAATGTGAAATTTGTTGTGAAGTAATATGGACGAATTACTTATAAATCATGTATCATTCACCTAACAATCTTGAATATGCCTGTTAGTAGCAACAACGAGTAAGTTTTCAGTCAGTTACAGCCAGTCAGTTGCCAGTTACTTAAATAGAGCATTAGACGTTTGCTGTTTCAGAGTACCATTCTCTGTCGACAACAGCCTACAGAAGATAATATTAAAACCTCAAACGAGCCTAACACAGTTCAGGTATCTGCAAAGCTAAATGCGATTCTTGACCAGCATTTTATACCAGACAAACGGGCCCGCATTTCAGTGTTACGTAGATATGAGGAACATTTGTCCGGGAAAAAAGTACATTATCCGTAATTCTACGTTCGTAGAACATTCGTCAACTTCAGGCCATAATTCGAACTGAGTATCAGAAATCGTGATTCTACATGAAGTAAAGAAATGGTGCAGGTGAGATGTATTGGGGGAACTAGAGATTTTCAGCGACGCGATAAAAAAAGATGGTCTCCTCTTAAACAAATAGTAGAAATCAAGGAACAGAGCTTCCTTTGGAGCAGATTCAGCCGACCATGAGATATCTTGCCGAGTCACTTTGTATATTATCCACTCCTCTTTGGAAGCGTTGTTTTCCTCACATATAGCTTGTAACACTTTCCTTTATTCTCACTTGATGGCAACCTTTTCATATTCTAGTTTATCTCAGGAGGGCACTGTTAATTACTTGGAGGGCACTGTTAATTACTTCCTATAACGTCGTTTTCAGACCAAATTTTTTTAATATTAGAGACACAGGCTATTTATGCCCTCATGTTAATACAGTTTCTATCTCGTCTTATACGACGTTAAAAATGTGGAGATTATCCAATTATATTGTACAATACTCTTTCTCCTTCTCCTAATTTTATTTGATATGCTCCATTGCTGTTATTTTATTTTGGTAGTAACTTATGTTACTGTTCCTACTTTTTATGTTACGATGGTATATCGCAGCAGTAAAAGTTAAATATTGTACAATAGAACGCATATCACGGCATCAGTCCCCGACGTGTGGTGCGCTCTATGCTATTTTACATAAGCACTATAGCTGGTTGCTATGTGCTTAGTCTGACGTTTGTGTGTTCAGTAGCCTCAACTGTTTTTAAATTTTTTATCGATTTTTGTCATAATGTCTGTATTTGACTTGAATGCTTTTGCACGTGATGGACCTGTTATGTTTTACGTAATGTAACTCAAATAAACAATGTTTATTATTCTCCATTTAGCAATTTTAGTCACTTCATGTTTACAATCGGGAGCAAGATACAAACTGTCGTTGTTAAATTAATTTTAGGTAACTCCTTTTCTTCTGAAGAAGCTACACTTAGCGGTAATAAAACCTGGGTCACGTCAAATGGATTTGTGTGATTAGGTTTAAGTAGTTCTAAGTTCTAGGGGACTGATGACCTCAGCAGTTAAGTCCCATAGTGCTCAGAACCATTTGAACCATTTTTTGACTAGCTATTTACTTGATCTTTTGAAAGTACCATTCATTTTAAAAACTGCATTCTATGAGGCCTGAAAATAATGGAAACGTGGTTCAAATGGCTCTGAGTACTATGGGACTTAACGTCTGAGGTCATCAGTCCCCTAGAACTTAGAACTTCTTAAACCTAAGTAATCTAAGGACATCACACACATCCATGCCTGAGGCAGGATTCGAACCAGCAACCGTAGCCGTCGCGCGGTTACAGACTGAAGCGCCTAGAACCGCTCGGCCACTCCGGCCGGCAATGGAAACGTGTATAAAACTTTCAGCTGATCTGGTATCCAAATATTACGTGGACTAACAAGATCATCATGTATCAATGCCAAGGGAAATTTTAATTACGGGTTATGCCAACAAGTGTCGGAGTATTCTGTTCATAAAGAGTAGCGACACGTAAATACATGCCCATAGCGATTGGTACTAATCATTTGCGAGGTGCGTAATGAAGTAAGCAACAGTCAGTGCTGTCATCGCGACCACACGTAATACTCCCCCCACAGGCGATATTGCGCGGTTCTATTTTGCGTGTCAACCCGCTGGCCATTGCGTTGGCTAGATTTTTCTCCTTTTTGCGACAAACGAGCTGCATTGCTGCGAAAGCCAAACACTTAACGCAGTGGACAGCGCGCCACGAGAACAGTGGCATCTGTTGGAGTTACTGGCGCCGCAGCGTGTCGACGACAGCAAAGGTGACGCCGGCAGCGATTTTTGCTGTCGCCTGGAAAATGAAGCGCCGTGTATGGCCAGCGGGAATTGCAAGGACGATGGACTGGCAGGGATTGTTTGTGGAGGTGAAAGGGGAGAGGAAGGGAATTGCGCGAAAAATTAACGATCCCTGGGACGCTTGTCGGGTCCCAGCCGTACGCCGCCCAACGACCTGTTCGTCGTGTGTTCCGGCCTGCCGTACAGGCGATAGTTTTTTGTTTGTACAAGAGAAAATGCCATCCGGCGTCTGCTTTTATAGGCACTGCCAGGACGGACATTGAGTTCCGGTGGTGGTGACGCGGATCAACTATTTATTTCGCCACCGCGCACAGTGATTGGACAGCTCTAACTGGAAATCTACGGTCACGTTGCTGTAGATACGCAGCGGTACTAAAACGGTACATTACCAATATTATCAAAAGTTAACAATACATCATCTGTAACTTATTAGGGCATCGATTTTGATTTATCACATTTTCCTTACTTTAATCAGTAGATCAAAACGATAACATGTTAAGACTGATTAACCGAAAGAATGTACCTATCTCACGCACAACTGCTTCCCCATTATCACCATAATCAAAAATAATAACAGGCTGTCTTTTTCACTCAGTGGAGGAAACGTATTACGTTACATTTGAAGGAAGTATCACTCACACAACCCCGAACATATTAAAAGCCAATAAATGCGAGAATTCTTGTACAGTTAGCTTAACTGCTCATGCACCGAAGTTACTGACAACAAGACAGAAGATTAGAGAAGAAAAGGGGTGACCTATTAGGTGATGTATAATAGTGCTCTCTTTCTATACGTTACTAAGATGGCTACTCGAAAAGTATTGTGGGCGAAATGGAAACTGTAACTGCTCTTTTAACTGAGAACAATATTATCATGCTTATTCTCATATAGGGGAGAGGTGATTATAATATCGGAAATAAATAATAGCATTGAAAAAGTTTCAATTAAAATGATCGATACACAATCTCTCATAAGAATAACGCCCGCAGCAAAGTAGTGCCTCAGGGAAATCTAAAAGGATTCAACGCGGCTGCATTTGTTTCTAAATTCTACTGTATAAACCATGCGCGGGTATTGTTAGTTCTCTTCGTCTGGTTTCCTGCGCTCTGAATAAGACTACGTAACTGCGGCGTGAGATATGGCTGGCATTTCGGTGTGATATGCTATGGAAGTGATCAGGGCACTTTTGTTAAACTGCAAGAAAAGAGAATATAGTTAACTTACACCGGAGAGACTTACGCTGAAATTTACGCTGAGGTCTAGGTAGATCCTTGTCGTTAGGCCACAGACTAAGAATATCTGAGGAATTGTGTTCGCGTGAGAAAGTACCGCTCAGTATTAATCTCTTTTACATGCCGAATAACCAATAACAGGATCTGTGGACTATAGTATGGGACATTAAACTGAATATAAGAACGGAATTGGGCACTTAGCTTTGCGGACGTAAAAGCGTCAGAAGTTTGAATGACTGTATCGAAGTGTAGTAATGGACCATAGTCCTTTCTATAACATGTTTGAGTGACGAACTATAAAAATCACAGAAATTTTAGCTGTCGTAATTGCTGAGAGTGATAGTAGGTTCAACGCTCCTTTTTTATATATATACAAGACGCAATCACTCACTCTCATTCAATTATTATTGAATGCTTTAATAAAAAACTAAAGTGATTTCCACAATAACTTTTGTATTAATCAACGATAATCATAGGCAAGCTGCAAACTGTATCTCTGGATGACGGAAGATTCGATTATTAACTATTAAGAAGCGTAAATTATGACTTTCAGCAATTTAACATTTCATTTCTAACTGCACAGAAATAATACAAAATCAGAAGCAGTGCGGATAAATAGCGACGTGAGAAATAGGAAGTTTAAATAATAACTAACATCCAAAGACGTTATTAACTAGCTTGTCTTCCGGGAAGCAGCAATAAATGAAGAGTGATCGACTGTGCAAAACGTCAACATTAATTATTACCATGGAAGCCCGAAGTTTACTCACCGTTACATCAAAGATGATCGTAGAGGCTTCATCTGATGTGTAGCTATAACGAGAAGTGGGGCATATACAGTAGATAACAACATCAATGTCTTAATTACTTTTGAATGCATTGTAGGAGTGAACAGTGATCAACGTGTTACAAATATTTACTATCAAAAACAGTCTTGATCACAATTTATTTATTACGGTGACCGGTTTCGACCACTACTGTGATCATCTTCAGACCAATGGGTAAGAACTTCCATCTGCTGAAGATGACCACAGTAGCGCTCGAAACCTGTCACCGTAATAAATAAGTTGTAATCAAGGCTATTTTAGATAGTAAATATCAATATCTTACGCCAGAGAAGTGGACGGCAGCTGGTCGACGGGGCGGGAAGCTACAACATCACAGTGAAAATACCGATGATTTGCACGGGTACGTTGCATAGTGTCCCTAGTAAGCGCTTCGATTGTGTCACGAGGCTCTTTTCGGTTCTGAGAGCGCAGTGAGCACGTAAAGATGCCTGTAGCGATAGTGTCTCCCACCAAGTATGAGTGCCTGGTGAGAGATTTCGCTTGATGTCATGCAGCCCACGTAACGTAGCTGTCAAGAGCTTCCCTCTTGATGAAAACTCTCGCCGCCCTCTGCAGGGGCAATTAACATACTCCAACAGCGTTTTCGATGGGAAGTGTCTGGTGACCTACAATGCGCCCCTTAACTGGTTCCCCCTGAGTTTCATCTCTGCCCACATCAATGGCCGGCTATGAAGAGAGCGATTTGGTAAATATTAAGAGCTGTACACCAGCGTAGAGAATTGCGGGAAGCACAGGCGGCTGCCTTCTATGCCAAGGTTTAATGGAAAGTTGGTACAAAGTTACGACATATCTAGGTCGTAGAGGTGACAATATAGAGAAATAGTTGGAACTATTGCAAATAAAACATTTTTGATTTTCACAGTGCCTTCCATTTCAAGACTGCTCGGACCTTACTTTTCGAAAAGCCCTCGAATATACTTTTCGAAAAGCCCTGAATACATAATAACTTGGAAAAGTGATATTTTATCTTTGACAAAATAAACGTAAAATCCCATTAAGTAAATAGTAACACTCAAAAAGATGTACACCAATAAAGGCAGCATACTGCAACGTAGTTATTTCCTTATGGACCTCCCTTCCGTATTCATGGAACTAATACTAAATATTTAAAAATAACTTACGTATTGAATAGTAATAATATCAGGAACAAACAAAGGAACAAGGCCGGAATCTTTTGTCATGATCATCAGACTATAAGATTTATGTAATCCCAACATTTTGTTCGTAAAAGGACCAGCAGCTTTAGCTTGATTCTTATTTATTGAAGTTTGTATCACAGTTACTTACAATTTCTTGGAGGTGACTGGTTTCGAATGTTAACATTCATTCTCACACCATTATTCATAGCAGCTACAAAATTATTAAAGACAAAGAATTCAAATTATAGCAACAGTTATCAAAATGCCATTTGCACAGCAAGATGTAATCCAAATATCCAATAAGACATATCTGGGTTTCAGTTTTTGATAGATATTTCCATTTCTACTCTTACGTGAAATCTACATGACACAAAACAACATAAGAAATGTGGTAGGAGCATAATACAGAAACTATACTTCCAGTACATTAGCTTACACTGAAACTCATTAATATAAATGTGATTACAGACTCGATAGAATCCACTAATTGCTCATCACGTATTCATGCATACAGTCTATGTTTGTAGCCAATCGCATTCTACCGTTACATATTCATTATGTGTCCACACGCAGATACTCTTATTGCAACTAATAGTACACCACAGTTCCTAATTACATTCATTATTGAAGAACTATCTCAATAATATTTTTATTCTTACAAAGTTACATTACAAAATTTTAAGCTTCCGTAATTGTAACTGTACTGTAAAACATCGTAAAAAGTAAATAACAAAATGGAAAACTGTACCAATGGCATTAAATTTTTGTGCGGCAGAATAATTTTGTCGTATACGAGGGTGAGTCAAATGAAAACCTCAAATTTGTAATAGCAAATCGAAATTTCGCGCCTTTATACTATAAGTTGGTAAGTGTGCTACAAACAGCGTGCAGAATGGCCTGTAGGTGGCAGCATAATGCAGATGCACACATACCATCGCAGTATCAGTATAAAGATGGCCACCCGACTTGCGACTTGCACCAGGGACGAACAGCGTTCTGTTATTCGGTTTTTGCGTAGTGAAGGTGTGAAACCTATTGAAATTCATCGACTAATAAATGTTCAGTACGGTGATGCATGTTTGTCACGGCAGCAATTCTACGAATCTAGTAGGAAGTTCGCAGATGGTGTGGCTTTAGTGGACGATGCTCCTCGTCCAGGTCAGGCACAACGAGTAGTGACTCCACAGAACATTGCAGCAGTTGAAGCCATAGTGAAGGAAAACCGTAGAGTGACACTGAATGACATTGCAGCTTGTTTATAGATTAGTCATGGGTCAGCACACCACATTGTGCATGATGTGCTCCAGTTTCACAAAGTGTCTGCAAGTTGGGTGCCACGGCAGCTGACTCCTAAAATGAGAGAACGACGTGTTGATACTTGTGAAGAACTTCTTCGCCGCTTTGAACGAGAAGGTGATGGTTTCCTTGCAAGAATCGTTACGGGGACGAAACCTGGGTTCACTTCCACCTACCGGAAAGCAAGAGAGCGAACAAGGAATGGCGCCATTCCTCTTCGCAAAAGCAAAGAAGTTTCGAACAGAACCATCAGCAGGGAAGTTTATGCTGCCTCCCTTTTGGGACGAAAAAGGCGCCATTTTGGAGCATTACATGCCTAGAGGGACCACTGTCACCACTGCATCATACACAGATCACCTAAAAAAATCATCTGCGGCCTGCAATCAAATCAAAGCGACGTGGGTTGCTGTCAGCCGGTGTCCTTTTGCAACATGTCAATGCAAGCCCTCCACTGCCCGTACAACAGTTGCAACAATCGCAGACCTGCATTTTGGGTGTCTTCCTCATCCACCATATTCACCAGATCTTGCCCCCAGTGATTTCCATGTGTTTGGACCACTCAAAGACGCAATGGGAGGAAAGAGGTTCCGTTCTGATAAAGAGGTAAGCCACGCGGTGCATGAGTGGTTGCGCGGACTATCAAATAAATTTTTTTCTAAAGGAATTTATTCACTTTGTAAGCTCTGGAGGACTTGCATTGAGCGTGGGGGAGATTATGTTGAATAGTGATACAACTTTGTAACAAGTCTGCACAATAAGTAATATTTAAAAATATATTTAATGTTTTCATTTGACTCACCCACCGTACATTTAAATTTTTTAAATGGTCTTCCAGTCGAGCTCTGAGCGGAGTAGGTTAGTGCCAGGCTGGTGTGCCAGACGGTATGTCACAAAGTTTTACTGCCAATGCAACAGACTACAGAGCTAGGCGGGCAGAAACGCTTGCGTTGCTGCGCTACGTAAAAAGGCATTTTGAGGAAACGCTAAGTAACTTCACCGCCTGAGAACCACTACAGAATCAAATGCAGGCGGACCCAGGACAACTGCTGAAGTACCACAGCGAACCAAGGAACTCTGATGTCCCCGATAACTGAGGTCAAACGCGATCATACCATCAGAGACACTTTATCATAGGTGCAGGCTCAGGCGCAATAACACATTCTGTCAT
Source organism: Schistocerca cancellata (assembly GCF_023864275.1). Classification (NCBI taxonomy): domain Eukaryota; kingdom Metazoa; phylum Arthropoda; class Insecta; order Orthoptera; family Acrididae; genus Schistocerca; species Schistocerca cancellata. The sequence continues at coordinate 714,427,852 of NC_064630.1, forward strand.
GCTGCCATTCTCCACGTGTCACTACGATCAGAGAACCACAAGCTGATTGCTAATGACCAGCGTCCTACGTGCTTGCTTACTTCAACAATGAGATGGAGCCAACATGATGTATACCACAGCTGTGGTCTGCCTTTACTGCGTACTGGATCACTGCGGATGAGAAGACCGAGGTGCGGCCAGCGCTCCTACACTACGGATCACTGTGGATGATCTGCGAGTTGCCGTCTTCACACGGAGCTGCCGTGGTGCAGCCACGTAGTCTCCTGGCAGACTTGTGAGCTTTTGCTGCTGCCTTAGTTGATCCAAGGTGGATATCTAGGGCCTTTACTTCACTGAAACTGATATCCTGGACCACAGTGAACAGTCTCCACCTGAGAACATGATGGGCTGTCTTCGAGAGTGCTGAGGTAGGAGCCAGAGAGGAGCATCTTGGGAGAGGGGTTAGGTGGGAGGGCAGCGCCTTTCTCCCCCCTCTACCGTTGCCAGGACAGCACGCTGCTACGGTAATGACCTGTTGGAGCAACGTCATAATGCGCTTTATGAGGCACTAGGACGTCCTCGCTACATAACCACTTATGCCCGGCCGTCGACTGAGGCTCTGAAGACACCAATGACTCTCTACCCCTTGTTTGATAAACGAATGTCTTTACAGATACTAGTGTGTTATTCACTGGAACATCGCTCTAAGCTCGAACTCTTCTTCACAACCCTATCCCAGCAGTCTGGTCGCAGCAATGGTGCCAGGAAGTGGGTCACAATATTGGCTTCAGGAAGTAACAGTCTGACACTCTGACACAGCAACACTGGTGTTACAATTGGCTGTCACCTCAGGACTTCTGTGACTTAGGAACCGCACCAGCTGCTGCCATTCCTGAGAAGATGGCTTGACTACTGCAGGGTTGCAGTTTCGCCAACGTGAGGTACGGCGAGTGCAGTATTTCTTTCGAGTTTTTGTTTGACTGCAGTGTCCATGAGTAGTCAACGAGTTTTTGCCAAATGTATACTTTTACTGATATATAAAGTAGAAGGGCAATTGATGAGCAAAAATTTGGTGTATCAGTTTCAACCGTTTTCAAGTGGAACTGCGTTTTGTTCTGAGTTTAGCATGCTCTTATTCCCAATAAGGAAATCTCAGACGTGAGATTGTCTGGCTAAGTTATATACTGTTACGGGCTGACTGGTGGGTTCATTAAATAATTCCTAATGTAATTCCTGGTGGATATCCTTATAACATAGTGTATTTGTAATACTTTCATAGGACCCACGCCAGCCTGCGTCCAGGATTCAGATCCCTCATACGGTCACTCGTTTTGTCGTTCAGAGGTGGTAGGACTGTTATTAATCCATTCTGCCCTTTTCTCCAGACCCCAACTGCTCGAGTTCTGGTTTTGTGTCTGCTCCTGCTAATGACCTTGCCATCCATTTGAATTCTCATAAACGATGTCTCTACTTCGTTCTGGCAGAGTGTGGCGGTCTAGGCAGCTTACAGCAGCGCAGCTCAAAGGGCAAGTTCATGATTTATGAAGGAACTCTTCGTAGCCATTGAAACAATCATTAGCCAGTCCATTTTCTTGTATAATGTCTGTTTACATAAACTCCTACAGACTGGTTTCTTGTTCAGTGATCAGTTTTTCTCTTAAAGCAGTAGGCAGCTTCACATTGGCTATTTGTAAAACATCAGTGTTTCAAATTCGATAACTGCAAAGTTTGGTTTTATTAATATGTTTTTACAAGTACATCCTGAGATTGTGCTGCAGTAGACTGAACAGCTGTGGTTGAAATCCCTCTCTTCGAAGTCTCTCCTGATAAGCTCTGGACCAGTACTCCAGAAGGAAAGCACATTTAGTATCTTTATAACCATCCCAATATTGAGCTGCCTCGATGATATTAAGAGTAGCTTCACCTTTGTTGTATCCACTAACTAATCTAAACTTGTGCTTTTAATTCATGAATTTGGCAGATCACTCTGAAGAAAGCGTATAATTATCATCACATCTATAATGTGCTTATCAGGTTGAAACATTGGAAATTTAATAGGTCATATTAGACTTTTTTGTAGTAAAGCTGTCTTTAGTGTTGGTACAGCCCCTTATGCCATTCTCGTATATACACTCCTGGAAATGGAAAAAAGAACACATTGCCACCGGTGTGTCAGACCCACCATACTTGCTCCGGACACTGCGAGAGGGCTGTACAAGCAATGATCACACGCACGGCACAGCGGACACACCAGGAACCGCGGTGTTGGCCGTCGAATGGCGCTAGCTGCGCAGCATTTGTGCACCGCCGCCGTCAGTGTCAGCCAGTTTGCCGTGGCATACGGAGCTCCATCGCAGTCTTTAACACTGGTAGCATGCCGCGACAGCGTGGACGTGAACCGTATGTGCAGTTGACGGACTTTGAGCGAGAGCGTATAGTGGGCATGCGGGAGGCCGGGTGGACATACCGCCAAATTGCTGAACACGTGGGGCGTGAGGTCTCCACAGTACATCGATGTTGTCGCCAGTGGTCGGCGGAAGGTGCACGTGCCCGTCGACCTGGGACCGGACCGCAGCGACGCACGGATGCACGCCAAGACCGTAGGATCCTACGCAGTGCCGTAGGGGACCGCACCGCCACTTCCCAGCAAATTAGGGACACTGTTGCTCCTGGGGTATCGGCGAGGACCATTCGCAACCGTCTCCATGAAGCTGGGCTACGGTCCCGCACACCGTTAGGCCGTCTTCCGCTCACGCCCCAACATCGTGCAGCCCGCCTCCAGTGGTGTCGCGACAGGCGTGAATGGAGGGACGAATGGAGACGTGTCGTCTTCAGCGATGAGAGTCGCTTCTGCCTTGGTGCCAATGATGGTCGTATGCGTGTTTGGCGCCGTGCAGGTGAGCGCCACAATCAGGACTGCATGCGACCGAGCCACACAGGGCCAACACCCGGCATCATGGTGTGGGGAGCGATCTCCTACAGTGGCCGTACACCACTGGTGATCGTCGAGGGTCACTGAATAGTGCACGGTACATCCAAACCGTCATCGAACCCATCGTTCTACCATTCCTAGACCGGCAAGGGAACTTGCTGTTCCAACAGGACAATGCACGTCCGCATGTATCCCGTGCCACCCAACGTGCTCTAGAAGGTGTAAGTCAACTACCTTGGCCAGCAAGATCTCCGGATCTGTCCCCCATTGAGCATGTTTGGGACTGGATGAAGCGTCGTCTCACGCGGTCTGCACGTCCAGCACGAACGCTGATCCAACTGAGGCGCCAGGTGGAAATGGCATGGCAAGCCGTTCCACAGGACTACATCCAGCATCTCTACGATCGTCTCCATGGGAGAATAGCAGCCTGCATTGCCGCGAAAGGTGGATATACACTGTACTAGTGCCGACATTGTGCATGCTCTGTTGCCTGTGTCTATGTGCCTGTGGTTCTGTCAGTGTGATCATGTGATGTATCTGACCCCAGGAATGTGTCAATAAAGTTTCCCCTTCCTGGGACAATGAATTCACGGTGTTCTTATTTCAATTTCCCGGAGTGTATGTTTGAAGGAAACAAATTATTTGTTTCAGTTAAGTCGCAGCCATCTACTATATCACATATCTGTTATGTGCAAGTGATTCTGCATCCCACATGTATTCCCAGTTGTCAGTACTTTCCTTTTTTAACCAGTTTAACTCTTCCGAAATAGTATTGCACCATTAGCCAACATATGCAGCAACACATTCTCTTAATCCTTCAAGTTCCATCTGGATTTATAACATATGGCCTCTTCTTCTCACTGCACTTCCTTCAAGATGTTTCTTCTTTAATTTTTTCAGTGTCTACTTTATTCCACTTAACTAGTTTCCTAGACTTTTCCTCATATTCATTAAATTTGGTATTCACTGTTTCGCCAATTTATTAGTTCTTCTCAGTATTCCATTTAGAGGATTCCTGAGCCATTTGATGTCTAGGATAATTACACAGCTTTATTAAAACAGTCAGCACTGAGCCATCGAAAGCACGAGGATTTTATTCGAACTGACTTTAAAACCGAGAAGCTTTTCAAAAATGGTTCAAATGGCTCTGAGCACTATGGGACTTAACATCTTAGGTCATCAGTCCCCTAGAACTCAGAACTACTTAAACCTAACTAACCTAAGGACATCACACACATCCATGCCCGAGGCACGATTCGAAACTGCGACCGTAGGAGTCCCGCGGTTCCAGACTGCAGCACCTAGAACCGCACGGCCACCGCGGCCGGCGAGAAGCTTTTATTTAGATGTACACATTGTGTATAACCCACCTTTTCCTATAGCTCACCCCTAGTTTTCTCAAAATTTCGAACATTTTACGCAATATTACATTGACGAACGCTTTTTCCAGGTCGACAAATCCTCTGAACTCCTTTTGTTTAGTTTTGCTTCCATTATCAACCGAAACGCTACAATTGCCTCTCTGGTACCTTTACCCTTAGTAAAGCCAACCTAATTGTCATCTAATAGATCATCAGCATCCTTTTCCATTCTTCTGTGTATTACTGTTATCAGCTACTTGGATACATCATCTGTCAAGCTGATTGTGCTTTTATTCGCGCACATGTCAGCTCTTGCAGTCTTCGGATTTGTGTGGATGAAGTTCTTCCAAATGTCAGATGGTATGTCCCACGATTCATACGTTCTATACATCACTGTGAATTGTCAGCTTTTTGCCACTTCGTCAAATGATTTTAGAAATTCTGATGGCACGTCATCTAGCCATTCTGCCTCCGTCAATCTTAAGTGGCCCAAAGCTCACTTAAATTCTGATTCTAATATTGGAACCCTTATTCCTGCTATAGCGACTCCTCTTCCTTCTATCATGTCGTCAGGAAGTCTTTCCCACCATGGAGGCCTTCAATGTACTCTTTCCATTTATCAACACTCTCCTGTGCATTTAACAGTGGAATTCCCATTGGACTCTTAATGTTAGCATTCTTGCTTTTAATTTGATAGGAGGTTTTCGACGTTTCTATATACTGAGTCAGTCGTTCCGACAATCGTTTGTTTTTCGATTTTATCACACTTTTCATGCAGCCATTTCACCTTATCTTCCCTGCACTTCCTATTCTTCCTGTTTATTCTATTCCTAAGTGATTTGTATTTTTGTGTTCCTGAATTTCACTCATTTTTTTGTACTTCCTTCTTTCATCGACCAAGTATTTCCTCTGTTATCCATGATTCCTTCATTGTTACCTTTTTGTACCTATGTTTTCCTTTCTATCTTCTGTGATCGCCCTCTTTAGAGGTGTCATTTCCTCTTCAATTGAACTCCCTACTGAACTATTCACTATCGCAGAATACTTAGTACTTACGTGTCGGAATTCTTTGGGAACTGATTTTTCGTCACTAGTCTCTTAAAAATCAGTCTACTCTGCATCACTACTAAATTATGATCTGAGTCTATATCTGTTCCTGGGTACGCCTCACTTTCCAATATCTGAATTCTGATTCTCTCCCTTTCCGTATCTCCCGGTTTTCCAAGTGTACTTCCCCCTCTTGTGATTCGATTCTTGAACAGAAAATTCGCTATTGCTAGCTGAAATTTATTGCAGAACTCAATGAGTCTTTCAACTCCCCCATTCAAACTACCAAACCAGGAACGAGCACTATTCTGCATTTTTTTCGAAAAGCATCGTGTAATGCAATGGTTGTAATAATTTATGACTTTCTCGCAATTCCAAATGTTATCAGTTCTTTGTTGCATAAAAGATCTGGATTACTGTAAGACACAGAAAGAAAAACAGCTCATGGACCATTGGTCCAGGATGAGGTAGTGCTCCGTGACGAGAAGGTCTAGAGCATGACGGATATGGTTGAGGAGCACGCGGTGCTGACAGGCCAACATGAGGTGTTGGTGGGCGTGGTGAATGCTGGATATAAATTGTAAGACAAGATCAGCATCTTTGGAGTTAGCTTAATCAAGTTTTAGTATATATTTATTATGGATTGAAGCGCCAAAGGAACTGATATAGCCATGCGTATTCAAATACAGAGATATGTAAACAGGCAGAATACGGCGCTGCGGTCCGCAACGCCTATATATGACATCAAGTGTCCAGCACAGTTTATCGGTTACTGCTGCTACAATGGCAGGTTATCGAGGTTTAAGTGAGTTTGAACGTGGTGTTATAGTCGGCGCATGAGCGACGGGACACAGCACCTCCGAAGTAGGTATAAAGTGAGGATTTTCCCTTACGACCATTTCACGAGTGTACCGTGAATATCAGGAATCCGGTAAATCATCAAATCTTAGCATCGCTGCTGCAGGAAATGATCGTGCAAGAACAGGACCAACGACGACTGAAGAAAATCATCAGCGTAATATATGTGAATCCTTTCCGCAAATCGCTGCAAATTTCAATGTCGAGGCATCAAGAAGTGTCAGCGTGCGAACCATTCAACGAGGCATCATCGATATGGGCTTTCGAAGCCGATTGCCCGATAGTGTACCCTTGATGACAGTACGACACAAAGCTTTATGCCTTGCCTGGTCCCCTCAACTCCGACATGGGATCGTTGATGACTGGATACATGTTGCCTGGTCAAACGAGTCTCGTTTAAAGTTGTGTCGAGCGAATGGACCTCTTCAGGTATACTGATAGCCTCATGAATCCATGGAACCAGCATGTGAGCAAGGGACTGTTAAAGCTGGTGGGGGCTCTGTACTGGTGTGGGGCGCGTGCTGTTGGGGTGATATTGGACCCCTGATACATCTAGACAAGACTCATACAGGTGACACGTACGTAAGCATCCTGTCTGATCTCCTGCATCCATTCATGTCCATTGTGCATTCGGACGGACTTGGGCAATTCCAGAAGGACAATGTGGCACCCCACATGTCCAGAATTGCTGTAGAGTGGCCGCTGGTCACCAAACTCCCGATTCATGAACATTATTGAGCACATCTGAGATACCTTGCAACGTACTGTTCAGATTTTGACCCCGTCTTACCCTTAAGGATTTATAGACAGCCCTACAGGATTCACGGTGTCAGTTTCCTCTAGCATTACTTCAGACGTTAGACGAGTCCATGCCACGTCCTGTTGCGTTACTTCTGCATGCTCGCGGAAGCTCTACACGATATTAGACAGGTGTACCAGTATCTTTGTCTCCTCAGTGTATTACTGTCCTGCCTTGGGCTTGCACCCTGTTTTGCTCTAATAGTCTTAGTGTTCAAGGTTAATATAGTAGGATTTTTCATTTTTCTCAGTAGTTTACTTGTAGTTACTATTATTTTTTTCAGAGAAAAGATGTTCCTCTTGCACTGCAGAATGTTCGAGGTTGCAAAAATGCTGTTCGGTGTTTCTCTACAGTAGACGCCATTACGTGTGTATTTTTGGAAACTGAAACTAGAATAATTGTGAGAGAATAATTAGTTTATTTAGTGAACAAAATGTAACATATTTTACTCTATTTCATATTACCAAGCACCCAAGGATGAAAGGAACCAAACAATGCTGAGCACGATGTGGAAGCAGAAGAGTCGTTCTCTGAAATAAACGAAACGGTCTACCCGATGGGGCATATATTCAAGACACCAGGTCTTCTCACCTGGTAAGTCATTACGGTCCTTACTTGCATAGGCGAAATGGCACCAGCACCGACTGAAATATTAGGTCTTGTTTCTGAAATTACTCAAATACAGACAGATATAGCAGAAACTGTTCATCTGTCCGCAAATAACCATATGGGGTGAATAATATTTCAGTATAACAGCGGTCGTCAGAAATAACATTGGCTCTCTGTATTAACGTATTCAGTTCCGTTCAAATAGAGATCAGTCTGCGTCGGATTCCTGTACACTGATCATATTTGAACGCCGATAGTTTTCACCACCCTGCACGTAAGAAAGCGGTCCTGAACACGTTAATACACAGAAGAAAAGTTACTTCCGACGGCGACCACCTACGGTCTGAATTTCAGCACTTGAGACACGTGTTCGGAGAGAATCGTTATAGCAAAATAGACATTGCAAACGCTTCCTGGTGTCACCGAAGAGGGACGCCTTGTGAATCAGCAGAAGGAGCTAAGGCGGCGGCTTTTCTGTCCTACTGTGAGGCTACGAGCAGCAAGTTATTACGTGTACTGCAGAGACTTGGCTGAGACAAGTGTTCCGACCCGCCCCAAGGTACGAGATACGTTGCGCCCTTTTAAAGACGACATAGCTCTTCGAGTACCCAGTGCGTATGGTGTTCGTTGCGAGTGTGGCGGCATCTACACAGGCCAGACAGTTCGCACAGTTGCAGAGCGTTACACCGAGCACAAGAGACACATTGAACAAAGGTAGCTCGACAAGACGGCCACAGCTGAGCATTGCCTTGAAAACGGACAGAAAATACAGTTCGAGAATGCGATATTCTTGGCTCATGCGTCAACATACTGGGTTTCCGCTGAAAAAGAGGCGGCTCGGATTAGAATGAACAGTAACAATTTTAACGAGGACCTGCGGTTCACACTGAGTAGGGCGTGGAGGCGAAATCAGGCAATGGACGGATGCTTTGATATGTTGGGAGGCGGGAGCGGCAGTTTCAACACTTGACGTCATTGGGTCCAGCGGCGGGCCGGAGCTACTATGGGATGCCCAACTCAACTTCCGCGCACACGACGTTTCAGCACTCTCTCATTGGTGTGAGTGGCTGTAATCGTGTGTATACAAGCGGAAAATCGTGCCAGCCCCGGCAGTTAGTAGTATTACTCCTGACGACAATGGTGGAATAGCCATCAAAAACTCGAGAATTTTATTCGATCTGACGCGGCATGAAAAGCGAGATGATTTTATTGACACACTCTGAGGACAATTAAGTACAAGAACAATTAAGTACAAGAACCAGAAGTGAACAATAAGAGCAGAAAGCCAAGGATGCAGTGCTTGGATTAAAAGGGGTGTAAGACAGGGATGCAGTCTTTGTCCCCTACTGTTCAATCTATATTTCGAAAAAGCAATGACGGAAATAAAAGGAAGGTTCAACAGTAATTAAAATTCAAGGTGAAAGGATTTACGTGTATTACTGAAGTGGAGAAGAATTACAGAATCTGCTCAATGGTATGAATAGTCTAATCAGTACAGAATATGGATTGAGAGTAACTCGAAGAAACGAGAGAGTAATGACATGTAGCAGAAATGAGAACAGCGAGAAACTTGACATAACAATTGCTAATCACGAACTACATGAAGTTAAGGAAGTACTCTATCTAGGCAGCAAAATAAACATGACGGACAGAGCAAGGAGGACGTAAAAGACACATTAGAGACTATCACCGGGGAAAAGGCGTCCCTGGCCAAGTGTCAAAGATAGACCTAATTTGAGGAAGAAATTTCTGAGACTGTACGTATGGAGCACAGCACTGTTTGGTAGTGAAACTCGGACATTGGGAAAACCGGGAAGGACGACAATCAAAGTATTTGGAATGTGGTGTTACAGAAGATTATTGAAAATTAGATGATCTCCAAAGATAAGGAATAAGTAGGTGCTACGAATACTCAGCGAGGAAAGGAATACATGGAAATCATTGACAGTGAGAAAGGATGGATGATAGTACATCTAAAGACATCCGTGAGTAACTCTCGACGTAATAGAGCGAACTGTAGAGGATAGAAACTGAAGAGGAAAACAGAGATTGAAATACATATCGCAAATAAATGAGGAAATAGGTTGCCAGTGATACTCTGAGATGAAGAGGTTGGGTCAGGAGAGGAAATTGTGTCGGGCTACATCAAACTAGCCAGAAGATGACGACTCAAAAAAAGCAAACATTCGCATCTTTTCGGTATGATGGTTCAATTATGTTTCTTTTCATCTTCTTCTACAATACTTAAGTCAGCAATTATATTCGATGACAGAGATTTACGTTACATGCCCTGTGTCTCCGGTGCACAAAGTGGACACTACTACGCGATCGTTTTCACTTTAGAATAGGTAAACACATCATAGAGGCAATCTTGACATCGGGTGTCATCACGGAGGAAAGTTTTACGACTAAACTACGTAATATTTGATGACATATAATAAGCGTTCAACAAAATGAAATCGAACAAAATGTTCTATATGGACAGAAATGTAGGTATCAGCCGTAGGGAAATGTGGCTAACATGCAGTGTGTATAAGAATAAAACTCCTCCTATGCCCCCATCCACTATGGACCTTGCCGGGGTGGGAGATACATTCTGTAGTGTAGATAGCCATACCATAAGTGCAATCACAACAGAGGGACATATGTGTTGAGGCCAGACAAACATGTGACTCCTGAAGAAGAGCAGCAGCCTTTTCAATAGTTGCGGAGCAACAGTCTGGATGCTGGACTGGCATGGCCTTATACCATCAGTCAACGTCGCTTTGCTGTGCTGGTACTGCAAGTACCTGAAAGCAGACTGCAACCATAATTGTCATCCCGAACCAAGGTGCCCTATTGTATGGCTTACTCATAATGGCATCGTCTTGGGTAAAACATTCCGGATGCATTTTAGTCTCCAAACGGATCTTCGGATGGGGACTGCTCAGGAAGGTGTCACCATCAAAAACAAAACTGGCATTCAAAGGGTCGGGGAGAGGAATGTTACAAGTCTTAATATGAAAGATATGCCAGAGAATTCCAAAAAGAAAAATGAGTAGGCTGAAGTAAGATAGAGTGGGAATCCATGAAGTGTGATGGCAGGAAAAACAAGAACTCTCGTCAGGTTAACACACGGTTCAGCACAAAATGAATCGAGGATATTTCTGGAGTCGGCCTAGTAAGGAATGAGAAAATAGGAATGCGGCTGTGCTAGTATGAACAAATTAGTGAATGTATTACCAGAGCCAAGACAGGCACGATGGCAATACCAACCACAGTAGTAAAAGTTTGTACATCAACTAGCTCAGCAGATGAAGAAGAGATTAGAAGAATGTATGAGGCAATAATGTAAATTATAATACGTGTGGATAAAAATACTACATCAAGCTCGCAAGTTTTCTTTATTGATTATCGGTTTGACGAGCTATTCTCAGATCAGTTTAAAATGTTGTTCAGTGTATGACAATCAGTACACATAGTCGTAATCTTAGAACTAAGCCGCCCTGAAATGGAAGATCGTAGTTGGTTATGTAAATTGACTCTCAGAATACGACGATGTGTAATGATTGTCACACAATGAACAACATTGCAGATTGAACGAGCAGAAATCGGTAATGGCTAAAGAAAATTTCCGATCTTGACATAGGATTTTTATCTATACTTCTTTTAAATCAACAGGTCACATCTCCTCATTGAAGATGTCAAATAATATCAAAAGAAGTTATTCAGAGTATATACGAAGAAACAATTAATTCAATCATCTCTATTAGTTAGTTTGAGAGAAAGATGTACACGTGGAAGAGGCCTCAGACACTGGAAGGTTCCAGCTTGTTACATAACGGCAAGTACAGATTTCGAAACCATATTTTAACTGTAAAATATTTCCAAGGGCACATTGCACTGTGACCATGATTTATTGGCTGCCAACTACAGATACAATCTGAAGAAATTGCCGAAAAACAGGTTAGTAAGAAGATGGGACCTGGATAAATTGAAGGAACCAAAGGTTGTTGATAGATTCCGATGGAGCATGAGGCGACGATGGACTGCAACATGAGAAAAGGAATGCAACAGAAACTGCTCGGGATCGTACAGATAAAAAGACAAGGTCTATTTGAAATAAGTCGAGATTTAATATACAATAGAAAATTCAGAAAATACAAAAATGCAGCAATTGAAGAAGGCGAAAGGGAATATAGACCTCTAAAAATATTAGATTCACGAAAGGTGAAAATTTGCTAAGCGGGGATGGCTAGAGGATAAATGCAGGTCTGTAGAAACATGTAAAGCTAAGAAAAAGATACTGAATACAGGAGGATTGAAGAGACCATAGTGAAAAAGAGAGGCTACTGTATGAACCTCAACACCTTAGTTAGAAGCTAATGCTAAGAGAAGAAGGGAAACCAGAGACTTGAAAGGAATACACACTGTCCGCCCAAGAAGTTCCCGACATTATTTTAATTCTGGCATGTAATCGGAGGAGCAGGAGAAGAGTAGTGTTTAACGTCCCGTCGACAACGAGGTCATTAGAGACGGAGCGCAAGCTCTGGTGAGGGAAGGATGGGGAAGGAAATCGGCCGTGCCCTTTCAAAGGAATCATCCCGGTATTTGCCTGAAGTGATTTAGGGAAGTCACGGAAAACCTATATCAGGATGGCCGGAGACGGGATTGAACCGTCGTCCTCCCGAATGCGAGTCCAGTGTGCTAACCACTGCGCCACCTCGCTCGGTGGCATGTAATCGACGTAAGCGAGGTGACAACACTGGCGGCTTAAACTAACAAGTACAAAGAACAGAATTACAGTAGATAAGTGGTTGTGGGAAAGTAGTGTTACGTTTTGGACGTGAGGCAGTAGTATGTCCACGGTGTTGGGTCATACTTTGCAATGGATCAGTTTCTTCAGAAGAAGTGTTCAACACACTCTCCAGAATGTCTTGGAGAAGAGAATGAAGTGCGAGCCAAGTCTGTCACGCACACCTTGACTCCCCAAAAAACAGCGACGCATGAATGCCTGTCACGACTTGACTGAAATGCAGAACGTCGAAAATTCCTTCCTAGAAAACATTATCACGAGTGAGAAGACGGTGTTCTCAATACGAACGTACCATAAAACGACAAACTGCAGAAATTCACGTGGAGGGTTAACAACTTGACGACACAACCGATACTGAAGCCAATGTGACGCATGAGTTGAACGATATCTCAAAGAAGGACGTTTTTGACACTTTACCATACTTCTGTGATCATTATTTGTGTTGCACTGATGGGGTGGAGACTATGTAGGATAGGCAAAGCAACATAACCATTAAATTATCTGTTCTTTGCATTTTATTAATCTAATCTCGAAACTTCTTGTACTGACGGGCTAAAGAGAAACACTACAAGGTAAATGAAGACATTGTTATGGAAAAGGAAGTAGGTAAAGATAACATGGAAGATTTGATATTGCGAGAAGAATTTGACAGATCCTTATCCATTAATGCCCAAACACACTGGCCACTGATGCTAACAAAGAACGTTTGACATCGACCAAATTTTGTACATCTTTCAACCCCTGCAATACCAAGGAGGGTGGAGTACTTTATGACCACCTTTGAAAATATTGCAATATAGTCACTTTATTTTTAAAATTTTGAAAAAAAATATTTACTGTTTTAATGAATTTTTCTACCAGATTCCATAAATGTTTTATATTTTGCAAATAAACTTAATCCAAAAATTTAAGTCCTAGTAAGACATTAATTTCCCCAGATGTCGGATTGAATATTTTCCGGTTCAGGACCTCACTCAGACATCCACACAACTTTTAAAGGCATGTTGTAATAAAAATGTAACAACAAGTAACGAATTTTTCAAATTCAAATGTTTTAGTGTGGGCATAACGTTGCCCCTCCCTACCTCATAGAACACGTTATTGAGAAAATGTTGAAATTACTAAGAGTGTGCTGAAAGATATTTCCATCCTCCAGAACAAAATAACACATCAATATTTCTTTAAACAGTATGCTGTTGATATAAGTCAACAACAGATAACTAACTTAGTTTTTCCATTTATAAAAGTGGGACTAATTACCCCTCCCCCCCCCCCCTGGTAAAGCGTATTATAGAAAATGTCTTGGTATTGATAGGGTTAAGATCTGATGTTGCTGAGAAGGAAACGCTTCATAAGAAGTAAAAAGTAAAAGAAAGTATTGACAATCAAGACAAGAGGAACTTATTAGTGCCAAGAATTATCTCAGACTAGCTAAACGACTTCATTTCTGAAGTAATAAAATGGATATAGGGTGCGATAATGATGCATAAATAAACTTGCATGGGACAAAACAGCACTGAGTGTCGCATCAAACCAGTGTTCTAACAGAAGACTACAACGGCAACAATGTAACGACCAAGGAGGATCAACATGATTACAAGACCAAGAGAGAAATGCTCTGTATAAAATTCGCACTAGAAAACGATGCAATCTTTCTCTTTTACTATTCAACCTGTTTATTAAAGAAGAAATCACGGAAATAAAATTGGAGTACAGTACTAGATTTAAATTCAAGGTAAAATAACAATAATATAGTTCTATCAGTGAAATCGAGGAATAGGTGCTGGCCTTTTGAGTGGAATGGTCTAATGAGCATTTAATATGGACTGGGATTAACCTGCAGTAACACAAAACTGGTTAGGAGTAGCAAAAAGAAGATTAGCGATAAACGTGACATCATAACTGGAGTAAACGAGATGAACAATCAGAAGGAATTCGTCTAGCTTGGATGTAAATTAAGACGTGACGGCCAAGGCAGAAACGGACTAGAAAAGGCAAGGAGTGTGTTCCTCGCTAACAAAACTAAACATTGGCCTCAATTAGAGGAGGAAATATTTGAGAATATACGTCTGGTGCACCACATTGTATGGAAGTGAATCATGAGTCAAAATTAACCTATAACATGAACTATTGTGACGTGGTGTCGCAGAAGGATACTGAAAATTTAGTGCGCTGTTAAGGATTGAGGACACCGACCACTGCACTGGCAAGAAAATGAACATCTCGAAATATTGACCAGAAGAAGGGACAGAAAAATAGGACACGTGTTAAGATGGAAATGAAATGGAAATCTGCGTTTGGCGTCATTGGCCGGGAGGCCCCTCGCGGGGCAGGTCCGGCCGCCCTGGCGCAGGTCTTATTACATTCGGCGCCACATTGGGCGACCTGCACGCCGGATGGGGATGAAATGATGATGAACACAACACAACACCCAGTCCCTGAGCGGAGAAAATCTCCGACCCACCCGGGAATCGAACCCGGGCCCGGAGGACGGCAATCCGTCACGCTGACCACTCAGCTACTGGGGCGGACACGTGTTAACATAGTGTGATATTGAGCAAGCCGCAGAGGGGAAGGGAGAGACAGATATTGTTCAATATCCTACATATAAGAGATGACGTAGGGTGAAAGAAGTACTGTGAGATGCAGGACATTGCATAGGTTAGGAATTTGTGTGGAGCCATATGAAACCAAAGATTCATTACGAAAAAATTCCGTTAAATACGAGTAGGACTCGCGCACTGAGGGGTCCATACGAATGTAATAATACGGTTCGCCCATCCTGGGAATCGTGAATCTCAACAATTTTCATCTGATATCATTAATAACTGCGGAAATTTATTGGTCCCAAAAATTCCAAGACTATCAAAATTTCTACAGTACTTCCACAGACTAGCTCGAACATACAAAAAGAAGCGAACAATGGACTTCATTTTATATATGTAGAAAAAGATTACGTACTGAACTTTTTTTTTTTGCTTACTAAAAATGGTTCAAATGGCTATGAGCACTATGGGACTTAACATCTATGGTCATCAGTCCCCTAGAACTTAGAACTACTTAAACCTAACTAACCTAAGGACATCACACAACACCCAGCCATCACGAGGCAAAGAAAATCCCTGACCCCACCGGGAATCGAACCCGGGAACCCGGGCGTGTTTTGCTTACTACAGCATGACTATAAGCTACAATTTTATGTTTGTCTGCAGTAATGTTCTCGTGTTACGGTTTTGGCGGATGACGAATGCAATGTATGTTCAAACTGCAAAAGATGTTTATATGCTATACTATTATAATTCAACAAGTTTCAGATATTTTACTTTACTTGTATTGTGAAACTTTTGCTTCTTGTCGAATTTCGAGTTTCTGGGTCAACGGAGAGCATCCTACGGATTGTGATGAGTATGTTTACGAGTATTTAAATATGTGACATAAATGACCGAATATTTTGGCTGCACTGACTTCGAAGCTTAAATTTTTTTATGCCGCCGACGGACCAAAGGCTGTACTATGTGGCATAAATTTGAATTTGGTATACCAACGTGTTCCAAAGAAAAACGGAAGAAAGATGAATTTAAAAAATTAAAAAAGTTTTTTCGTATGATATAATTACAAATTAGCTATTTTCAGATTTTTTCTTTACTTGTACTGTGAAAACTTGCTTCTTATCAAATTTCTCGATTTTACGTCAAGAGATTTTGATGAGTGAGTTTACGACTACCAAAATGGCCGTATCTGTTCACTAAAGTGACTTAGATGCTTAAAGGAATCCAAGGCTTTCATATCGGAGATAAATTTTAACTCGATACGTCAACCAGTTCCAGTTTTAATTATTAGCATCTATCGGTTGGTTTGTTCTCTAAATTTAGAAGTTAAAATTTTCGTCTTTAAAAAAAACTATTCCATGATAGAAACTGCTACTATTACTATGACTAAACGTGTGTTGTAGCTCCTGATTGAACTGTTTCTATTTCAGTATCGCTTGCCATGCGAATGAGTGTTTCCCACAGTCATTTGTAGGGTACAATTTCAGTTTGCGTGTGGAACTGTAAAAGCGGACTACCGTTCAGTAAAACGACAGAATGGAAACCCGTAAATGTAACTTCGTTGCTAGTTGATCTGGTACGGGAATGATTGTGAAACAGTTCGCAGAAATTAATCCGGGGCATTCGATTTTCTGATAGAGCACGAGTGTCTGTGTCATATTAGTTTTCCGAATTATGATTGGGGCAGTAGTACCGAATAAATCAACGTCGAAGTTAATTTTCTCTCTAGTAATACTCCATACATACTGTTGCCAGCAAATACTGTTGCAAAACCGTACTGATGGAGTATTTTAGTTGCCTGCACAATGCAGAGCACTAGTAGGCAAACAGGGCGAAGAATGTTTCAGCAGATAACAGTCTTTTTCAGTTTTTTTAGTCAAACGTCTACGAAAAAATACATGGCTAGAATAGATTTGATCTCCTGTGCGAAAAGGTACAGGAACTTAGCGATATCTGCGTATACCATCATCTATTGTTATTCCTGCCAATAGAGAAGAAGTACTAAGTAAAAGTCTTCGAACAGGTGATTAAACTAGCATTGTTTGCTAGTGAATACATCACCATTTCACTTTTTCAGTCTTGTGTCTTTAAAGCAGTAGCAGTGCCACACAAATCCGCATGCTGTTAATCACTACTGATTCTTCCTTTACAGGGATGTGACGGGCATATTTTGGCCCCTGGAATGATTAAGCATCTGCCACCCTACCAATTTAATATTCCACAGAAACGCCTTTTAAAACTGCATTTATTCTTTCTCTTCCTTCTTTCACTTAGATTTTCTCCATTTTTCTTAAGGTTTTGTGTGTGCAAACTCATAACGAGAAATTTCTATGAAAATTAGTAATATTATTTTCACTATATCCTCTGTGAATACTGAAAGCAGATTCAGAAGGATGTAGGTTTCAGTAGGTACTGGGAGTAGAAGAAGCTTCCACAGGACAGAGTAGCATGGAGAGCTGCATGAGACCTATCTCTGGGCTGAAGACCACAACAACAAACAACATATCCTCTGTGTATACATGGGAGCTTCAGCCCTATAGGGATTATTTTCCCTCTGTAACAAAAGATTGTGAGAGAGGCACTGAGAGTCAATGCCCGATTCAGTCTAACGGCAGAACTCGGAAGAATTAAGAGGACAGAGAGCGAGCACTGAGTAAATTTGCGAAATCTTAATTAACTTTTGGTAAGAAGAACGGCATGTAGTGGAGAATTTTTGCAAGATATCAAGGACAGTACCGTGAGAAGGAGGACGCTGTAAATTTACAAGGAAAGGCGAGTAGAACTAGGAACAGCAGAGGAAACGTAAGTGCTGAAGACGCCAGAGAGGAACCCAGAACTATACAAGAGGGAAGATATTTCAAGGTCCTGACAGAAGACGATTGAAAGAACAATGAATGTACACGAAACAGTCAATATCTGAAGGTCTCACATAAGCAGAGAGCTGTTCCATCCTGATTTATTCGAGAAGCGAACCGACCTATGCTCTGTGATAGTAAATAATAGACTGATACTTTACATTTTACTATACTACAGATCCACGAGTGGAAGCGGTCAAATGTGCTGTGTGCATAAAACTATGAACTGTTTTCAAAAGTTACACTAAACAGTGGGAGGGCCTGAACTTTTGACTATTTGGTTTTGTGTGGATTAATAAATTGACGATCTGCCAGCTCGACTGAGTTACACAGATGCCACGGTTGTACGTAAGTGCAAATCTTTGCAAAATCTACTGACCCGATATGTCCCATCCCGCATCCTAATCGAAAATAGTTAAGGGTTTTATTTACATTGTAGTTTGCTAATAAATAGCACATCGGAGCAGCCATGAAGTTTTATTTCGGTTTTAATGATTACTTGTGTAATTAACAAAAAAAGTTGCCATCTTTGTGCAGACCAACACAGAGTACCGGCTCCAGAGAACTTCCTTCATGGCAGTAGCGACACTAGGTTAGACATGTACATTTATCAGTGACTTGTAGCTGACAATTATCTTTGTTTTACAATGCGAATCAAATACTTACCAGCAATTTCGTTACTCTGTACTAAATTAAAAGAACTCTGGTGGCTTCCTATGAGGAAACAATAATAATTAACAGTGTTACGTCGATTATCATTCACATTATCAATACATAAATCCCTCTAGCCGCGAGAATTTCGCAATCAAATAACAAAATTGGGCTGTGTTAACGCAAGAGTTGGTGCATAGAATATCATCTGCTTCCATTCTTCTACCACAGATAGTCATTACTATAGTCATGAACCATGGACCTTGCCGTTGGTAGGGAGGCTTGTGTGCCTCAGCGATACAGATTGCTGTACCGCAGGTGCAACCACAAAGGAGGGGTATCTGTTGAGAGGCCAGACAAACGTGTGGTTCCTGAAGAGGGGCAGAAGCAGTAGTTGCAAGGGCAACAGTCTGGATGATTGACTGATCTGGCTTGTAACAATAACCAAAACGGCCTTGCTGTGCTGGTACTGCGAACGGCTGAAAGCAAGGGGAAACTACGGCAGTAATTTTTCCCGAAGGCATGCAGCTTTACTGTATGATTAAATGATGATGGCGTCCTCTTGGGTAAAATATTCCGGAGGTAAAATAGTCCCCCATTCGGATCTCTGGGCGGGGACTACTCAAGAGGACGTCGTTATCAGGAGAGAGAAAACTGGCGTTCTACGGATCGGAGCGTGGAATGTCAGATCACTTAATCGGGCAGGTAGGTTAGAAAATTTAAAAAGGGAAATGGATAGGTTAAAGTTAGATATAGTGGGAATTAGACGAGGTACTGGCAGAAGTAAAGCTGTGAGTACCGGGCGTGAGTCGTGCTACGGTAGCTCAGTTGGTAGAGCACTTGCCCGCGAAAGGCAAAGGTCCCGAGTTCGAGTCTCGGTCGGGCACACAGTTTTAATCTGCCAGGAAGTTTCGGAATTAGTGAAGTTCGGTGGCAGGAGGAACAAGAGTTCTGGACAGGAGTAGGTTTAATAATGAATAGGAAATTAGGAATGCGGGTAAGCTACTACAAACAGCATAGTGAACCCATTATTGTGGCAAAGATAGATACGAAGCTCACACCTACTCAAGTAGTTGAAGTTTATATGCCAACTAGCTCTGCAGATGACCAACAAATTGAAGAAATGTTTGATGAAATAAAAGAAATTATTCAGATAGTGAAGGGTGACGAAAATTTAATAGTCATGGGTGACTGGAATTCGGTAGTAGGAAAAGGGAAAGAAGGAAACGTAGTAGGTGAATATGGATTGGGGCTAAGAAATGAAAGAGGATGCCGCCTGGTAGAATTTGGCACAGAGCATAACTTAATCATAGCTAACAGTTGGTTTAATAATCATGAAAGATGGTTGTATACATGGAAGAACCCTGGAGATACTAAAAGGTATCAGATAGATTATATAATGGTAAGACAGAGATTTAGGAACCAGGTTTTAAATTGTAAGACATTTCCAGGGGCAGATGTGGACTCTGACCACAATCTATTGGTTATGACCTGTAGATTAAAACTCAAGAAACTGCAAAAAGGTGGGAACTTAAGGAGATGGGACCTGGATAAACTGAAAGAACCAGAGGTTGTACAGAGTTTCAGGGAGAGCATAAGGGAACAATTGACATGAATAGGGGAAAGAAATACAGTAGAAGAAGAATGGGTAGCTTTGAGGGACGAAGTAGTGAAGGCAGCAGAGGATAAGTAGGTAACAAGGAGAGGGCTAGTAGAAATCCTTGGGTAACAGAAGAAATATTGAATTTAATTAATGAAAGGAGAAAATATAAAAAAGCAGTAAATGAAGCAAGCAAATAGGAGTACAAACATCTCAAAAATGAGATCGACAGGAAGTGCAAAATGGCTAAGCAGGGATGGCTAGAGGACAAATGTAAGGATGTAGAGGCTTGTCTCACTAGGGGTAAGATAGATACTGCCTACAGGAAAATTAAAGAGAACTTTGGAGATAAGAGAACCACTTGTATGAACATCAAGAGCTCAGATGGAAACCCAGTTCTAAACAAAGAAGGGAAAGCAGAAAGGTGGAAGGAGTATATAGAGGGTCTATACAAGGGCGATGTACTTGAGGACAATATTATGGAAGTGGAAGAGGATGTAGATGAAGATGAAATGGGAGATACGATACTGCGTGAAGAGTTTGACAGAGCACTGAGACCTGTCGAAACAAGGCCCCCGGAGTAGACAACATTCCATTGGAACTACTGACGGCCTTGGGAGAGCCAGTCCTGACAAAACTCTACCATCTGGTGAGCAAGATGTATGAAACAGGCGAAATACCCTCAGACTACAAGAAGAATATAATAATTCCAATCCCAAAGAAAGCAGGTGTTGACAGATGTGAAAATTACCGACAATCAG
Source organism: Schistocerca cancellata (assembly GCF_023864275.1). Taxonomy (NCBI): domain Eukaryota; kingdom Metazoa; phylum Arthropoda; class Insecta; order Orthoptera; family Acrididae; genus Schistocerca; species Schistocerca cancellata. The sequence goes on from NC_064630.1 coordinate 714,448,648, forward strand.
TTTAAGATGGAACAGCTGCAAAATACTAACAAGAATTCTTTACAGACGAATGGAAAAATTAGTAGAAGCCGACCTCGGGGAAGATCAGTTTGGATTCCGTAGAAATACTGGAACACGTGAGGCAATACTGACCTTACGACTTTTCTTAGAAGAAAGATTAAGGAAAGGCAAACCTACGTTTCTAGCATTTGTAGACTTAGAGAAAGCTTTTGATAATGTTGACTGGAATACTCTCTTTCAAATTCTAAAGGTGGCAGGGGTAAAATACAGGGAGCGAAAGGCTATTTATAATTTGTACAGAAACCAGATGGCAGTTATAAGAGTCAAGGGATATGAAAGGGAAGCAGTTGTTGGCAAGGGAGTAAGACAGGGTTGTAGCCTCTCCCCGATGTTATTAAATCTGTATATTGAGCAAGCAGTAAAGGAAACAAAACAAAAATTCGGAATAGGTATTAATATCCATGGAGAAGAAATAAAAACTTTGAGGTTCGCCGATGACATTGTATTTCTGTCAGAGACAGCAAAGGACTTGGAAGAGGAGTTGAATGGAATGGATAGCGTCTTGAAAGGAGGATATAAGATGAACATCAACAAAAGCAAAACGAAGATAATGGAATGTAGTCGAATTACGTCGGGTGATGCTGAGGGAATTAGATTAGGAAATGAGACACTTAAAGTAGTAAAGGAGTTTTGCTATTTGGGGAGAAAAATAACTGATGATGGTCGAAGTAGAGAGGATATAAAATGTAGACTGCCAATGCCAAGGAAAGCGTTTCTGAAGAAGAGAAATTTGTTAACATCGAGTTTAGATTTAAGTGTCAGTAAATCGTTTCTGAAAGTATTTGTATGGAGTGTAGCCATGTATGGAAGTGAAACATGGACGATAAATAGTTTGGACAAGAAGAGAACAGAACCTTTCTAAATGTGGTGCTACAGAAGAATGCTGAAGATTAGATGGGTAGATGACATAATTAATGAGGAAGTATTGAATAGGACTGGGGAGAAGAGAAGTTTGTTGCACAACTTGACCAGAAGAAGGGAACGGTTGGTAGGACATGTTCTGAGGCATCAAGGGATCACCAATTAAGTACTGAAGGGCAGCGTGGAGGGTAAAAATCGTTGAGGGAGACCAAGAGATGAATACACTAAGAAGATTCAGAAGGATGTAGGTTGCAGTAGGTACTGGGAGATGAAGAAGTTTGCACAGCATAGAGTAGCATGGAGAGCTGCATCGAACCAGTCTCAGGACTGAAGACCACAACAACAACAACATAGTCATTTTGTTAAATACTTTCATGCAATTGTTTAAAGAGGTTAAAGTGACAGTGACCTGTCCTGATACATGTGAAATTAAAGCTAGGACTTTTTGGAAAAAATAAACGGAGCTTTCGTATACTTGACAGCTACATGACTGGATTTCAAATGGAAGTGACAGTTTCATTGGCTGCACTTAAATGCTAATCTATATTACAATAAATAAACTCTAGCCATAATTCACACTATTGTATGCAACCAACACTTACAATAGTTAACGCACACCAGGAAAAAACTTCTGTTAACTAACTCTTTACGGTCACATAAAAATACAATTGAGATACTTGTCCATACACTCACTTACACGTACTAGCTTCTCAGCAGTCAATAATTCAGAAGACCTTGCTAAAATTTGTGTATTTTTATCCAGATATGTGTTTATTTGTATTCATTATTTTGTAAGAATGAATGCAAATGCGTGAATGCATTATCTCTTATCTTAGTCAGGTATAAAGGAAGGATAATTATGAGACGATGTCAGAGATTCATGTAATTGGATTTGAAGATTTTTCTGTTGAGCCAGATCTGTCAAAGAGGTATTCCAGGTTTATCCTCGTCAGTAAGGTGTTGTGGAGGCCACGTCGTGTACAGTAAGATATTTAATATCGGTGATATTATTCTGAGCTCATGTTAATAGAGTATTATATAAAGCGTGGGGTAAATACTAATTTCGGTGATACTTTGTAACTACAGTCTGAGCTATGGTAGAGCACATCAACAATTTAAAAATCTCTACAAACTTCTGTAGAACTGTCTTAACTAAATCAGTAACAGCCGTGCTAGTTGGAGAGGCAGAAACGTAAAATAGTAAGTAGGACAATTTCGAGCTTTAATACTTAGTTTTGTTAGCTATTCATAATTGTAGCATTCAGCGTCTATGGTACACATGTAAGGGGCTAGATATTTCAGTGTATATGTAGGTCTGTGTCACTGCGAGAACATGGAACTTCAACAACATTGTATCTACTTTCGAGCACAGATGTGAGGAGTATTACACCTCTCAAGATTACAAGATCAGTTTTACTTTTATTTCTTAGACTGTTTCAGAAATTTAATTAACGTTTAACAGCTGCACATGATCACTGAAATGACCGTCAGAGGGACAGAGGACAAGGATCAGCACACAAGGCTGTGGAGTGGGAGGGTTTGCCCAGCAAGAGCAACATCATTCACGGGCTGCATGATGTAATTTATTTGTACAAGTTTAAGCAGTGAACACGTGGACACAATTTACAAATTCCTTGCTGTATGAAATACTCGAATGTACTCGAATGAAATGCTGATCACACAGAAAAAAAATTTAGTTAAGACAACTATGCCATAACACTCAGTAAAGAACATGTTAGTAAGAATTCCAGTAAATTTTTGATACAAAGAAATATGAGCCTAATACTAAACTATATTTTCAAACAATTTAAGCAAAATTTTAAATTTTATAGAAATGCTCATCTGGCTATTACTGAACCACCACTCAATAACAACTTCTCTTTTAAAAAAATTCAATAATATCTGCAATTTCAGAAAAATGCACGCAAGGTGCCTTCAGAATCTGTTAATAACCTACTAATTAATAATTGTAATTAAGAAATAAGCGCCACCGCGCTCATTAAGTCTTTAACTGATAGCAGTTCAGGTTGAAAGTTATTTAATATCAAACGCGCTACGGCGGTCAACAAATGATAAATTAAATATCAACAGGTTATCTTAAATGTTAACAGCCATCAGAATCAGCCAGATGTGTTCAGGAATGTAAGGTACATACAGTGAAGTTATTATTGTTTTACAGCTCCGGCCTCAAACCGTCAGCATATCGACATGAGATGACTCGGCCCAACACAGGCACGTCGGTCCGTGGTAGTTTAGAGAGCGTTGTCAGGCTTGTGGCCCATCAGGGCAGTAGAAACCTGTCCTAAGCTCTCGTCCGTCATCTGAGGAGATGGCGCAGGCCGATGGATGGGTTGAGCAGCACCAGGCTTTAATACTAAGTTAACAAATCGTTAAGCACAACGATGAACAATTACAAATAGAGAAAAACCAAGTCCACTTAAGAGAAGTGAGAGTGACGTTCCTACCTTGGACTGCACAAGCAGGGTCTATACTAATTGGCAGCGACTTTGACTTTCAGCTAAAAATAACTGACAACTCACCCACAAGTCACGGAATTGATATTGTTCTCAGAACATCAATAACGACCACCAAACTCAATTTAGAATATGAGGTTTATAAGGGCACAGCAATCTGTCAAACATTCACGACTATATAATAATTTGAGTATCACATATTATAATGCTTCGGAACACTGTCTTAAGTGGCAGCTTTTTACGCCTCAAAAATGGTACAATTCCTTTCCATAAGCTCCACTAAACCTTCAACGAAACGCTGAATGTTGTATTTTATATAAGTATAAACGTGTACTTATCAGAGTACATTTCTCACTATATTCAAAAGCTGGAGATAGCCATAAGTGTTGCTGAGAAGTTCTGAATGGAAATCATAACAGGAAGGTTGTCGCTGCTCCTTGAGAGAGTGACTTGTGGCTTGATTCGGGAGAACTGGAGATGAGCGTGACGAAATGTAAATATCGCACTTAGAGGCAGGCGTGCCGTTACAATTGGGGGGGGGGGGAAGGGGGGGAGGGGCGAAGAGAGTTTAAGGTGCGGGTTGGTGATAAGCCTCTCATCCGAAGTCTTGCTGCCTGGTGTCAAGGTAAGGTCCCAATTTCTGATAAATTAGCACCCCGCTTTGTACGACCGTGGGAGGTTACCCAGGTTATTAAACCAGTCTGTCCACTGAAGCGTAATTTTGGTACTGGGAAGGTTTCAAGAGTACATGTTTCCCAGGTCAAGGGAGGGAGCTAAATTTTAAATTCCTTATTTGACAAAATCTGACTGTCGTGTTGAGTTTTTGCTGGGGGAGGATGGGAAAAATACTCTCGATTCGGGCTGGTCCGTTATTAGCGCATACAGAATTCGCTGGCTGGCTGAGCAAAGTCAGAGAGGGGGCACTGACACTCTACTCGGCTCCCCACACGCGACCAGCCACATCCAGCTCAAGTTTCTGACAGCCTCTCCTTTCCATATAGGAGCGCGCCATCTATAACCTGTGGCGTCACTCACTGCCGACGTACCACTCTCGCCCCCTCTCGTAATTTGCTCAGCCAGCCAGCCAATTCTGCATGCACTAATAGCGGATCAGCCCAAATCGAGCTTAATAAGTCTTACTTGATTTTACACAGAGCAGGGTCTTGCTCTTCTCTGTGCTCCCAATTATAAAACAACTAGGGACTCGGTTAACACCCCTGGTTCATCTGTTTCCTGTACCTCACTGTAATAACTAAACTCCTGCTCGAATATTCGACTCAGTACGTCAGCCACGGTATTGTCGGTTATCTTCATATACCTGACGTTGAAGCGAAATGCAGACATGTATTCAGCTCTCCATGGGTTGCAAATGTTGTTCGAAGCTAGTACTATAAACTACTACGTCATCTAAGTAACAAGAAACTGATTTCAGTTTTAAATTTGTGCAACATTATCCTAAAGTGTAGGAGTGCATCAGCCGCGGTTGATAAACCAAATGGTACTTGGTTAAATTAGAATATATTCCGTTCAGTACAAAATGCCGGCCCCTGTCTAGAGTCTTTGTGAGTGGGATCTAGTGGTAAGCTTCACTAGGGTCGAGAACAGAAGAGACACGAGCACGACAGAACCAGGTGAAACAGTGGTGCAAGTCGTCTAGTGGCACTGATTCAGAGACAATCTTCTTATTTATTGCTCTGTAATCAACCATCGGTTGATGTCCAGATCCTTGATCCTTCAGAACTAAATAGATGGAAGAGGCATAGAGGGAAGTAAAAGGCCTAATAACCCCATTACGGAGCATCTGCTCCATCAGCTGCCGAAATATTTTCATTTTGGGTGGTGACAACCTGTACGGGGCCGATACACCAGAACATCGTTAGTAATTCGGATCCTATCTTGTGTCTTATTGATAACAACTACTTTTTCGGTGAAGACATCTGGGAAACCGCCCAGACGGTGCAACATCGCCTCAGCCTCAGAATCACCAAGATGACCTACCTATATTTACAGTGATGTACAATAACGGTGTTGGTCCCTGTGACTGGAATTTTCTGGCACAATTTTCGGGATAAAATTTAAAAGGAAACGTCCTATCCACATAATTGGATGATGATGATGATGTTTGGTTTGTGGGGCGCTCAACAGCGTGGTTATCAGCGCCCGCACATAATTGGAGATGAAACCAGTACGCTGAATCCAACAGCAACCCTACCAGACCTTGACGCAAAGCTGCTTGACAACGGTGAATTCAAGCGGCTCAGAAAATCATTACACAGAAATACCAGTACGACATCCTTGCAAGGCTGGTTGCAGTCTACGAGACTTAAAAATTTTTGCAGTTGCAAATATAAAAATCATCATCCAGTAATGAAAGTCTGCCACCTGAATCAATCAAAGCACGCACGGGTTCATGATTTACTGCAGCACAAACAAGGGGTAAAAAATTAATTGGCAGTAGCTCTAAGGAGATTTAAATTTCAGCACGTCCGTGTCAGCTACCCGGCAGGTTACGCTACGCAAGACAACGATTCACCAAGTGTCCAGGATGATCACAACGAAAACACCGCTTGGTCTTAACCAACTGGCATATCGGCTGTTCTCCTCTCCCTGCCTATTGGTCGGTTGTTCTGACGAACCCCTTGCACCTTCCCGCTTAGTATCGGCAAAACAATACAATCAGTCTTAATCACTAATCTGTCTGTTTCCTCAAAAGTTACCTGTTTTAGCGTGATATATCTTCGGGACTAGCCTCTCCCAGACACACACAACTAGGATACTTTGCCAAAAGATTTTCAGATGGAAAGCACAGAGATGCACTCTCCTCCTTGCGCACATAAAGCGCTAAAGCCATAACGGTAAAACATAAGATTTCTATATAATCCTGCTAGGTTTCACTCTGTCCCTGAAAGCGAAGGTAGTACCTGTTAGCCAATGCATTTTTGATATGTGGAGACATTTTATACCTAATAATGTTCTTCGCTCTTCATCAAACCCTGCAATGTCCCTTGCCGGTCGTGGTGGCCGAGCGGTTCTAGGCGCTACGGTCCGGAACCGCGTGACTGCTACGGTCGCAGGTTCGAATCCTGCCTCGCGCATGGATGTGTGTGACGTCCTTAGGTTAGTTAGGTTTAAGTAGTTCTAAGTTATAGGGGACTTATGACCTCAGATGTTAAGTCCCATAGTGTTTTTTTGGGCAATGTCCCTTGATTCTGTAATACTTCCACGAGATTAGAACTTAACCACCCTTAGGACAGAGCCTATAATAAATAGCTCCGTGTGTTCTGCCTAGGTCTTTAGCCTGCATCTCTAAACGAACTAAAAGCCACAGTACTTCATCGGCCGGTTCTAACTCTTCCATCTGCAACACACTCAAGCTGTGGAGTAGGCAAAGGGAATCGAATTGGGCAATTTAGCAAAGGGTTCTCATTCTGCTCCCATTCTCGATTCCTAAGAGAGGAACTACAGTCACTTGTTTCACCTGCTGGGTCAGGTTTTTCAGCCACAATACCTTCTTTCTGCCACCCCAAACCATTATCATTCCGTTGTGGCTCCCTGGCTTGACTGAGGAGCTTACCAGGGGTGAGATTACTGCTTTTTATCAGGAAGACTATTCAGCAAATGGTTAAGGTCGGTCTGGATCCTATTAATCTGTTTACATGAAGATCGACTATCTTGTAAAATTTCGATACTATCAAGCACACCAGAAAGAGATGTAACACAGCACAATAAGGCTGGACTTACTTCCATAATGCATTCTGCAGTCAACTGTAACGGACTATCCAACTCATTGCGTAACCGCCCAGCAAAATCCGTCGCCATATCCTGATTTGGATTCTGTCTTCTTTTTAATTCATACGCTAAATGTTCCTTGTTTAAATAATTTACTCCCAAACATCCTTGTACATCCGTAGGTCCAGTTCCAGTTTTCTGTAACATGAAGCCGAACATAATGTAAGAAACGTAAATATATTTACTTAACAATAACA